>NW_020664543.1:12543951-12572077 GCF_002925995.2 Terrapene triunguis | reverse complement strand
GGGGGGGGGGGGGGGGGCACTTACCAGCCGTTGATCTCATTGGGGGAGTTGACGTCCGCCCCGCTCTGCAGCAGGCGCCGAACCTCCTCCAGGTCCCCCAGAGCGGCCGCTTCCCGCAGCCTCTCCTGCAGCTCCCTCTCCTCCAGGGGGCCGCTCATCGCTCTCCCGGTGGGGACCAGGCCCCCCTGGCCTGGCCGCCGCCTCCTCCCGGCCCCAGAGCCCGTCCCGCCCCCCGGGATGGGACTGCCCGGCAGCCGCTCCGGAGCGCTCCTCGGAGGGGCCCTATTCTCAGTGGCACCCCGCGCCTGGCCCTTTCGTTCCTAGCCCGGCCCAGCGCCTTGGGCCTGGCTGTGGGGCGGAACGCGGATCTCCAACGCGGGGGGCCTGGCCCCACTCCCGGGCGGGTGCTGAGGCTCAGTCAGCCCTCGGGAGGGCATCGTGTTCCGCAGGCCGGCAGCTTGCAGCTCCCACCCTTTGCCTGGGTTGCCAACCCCAAGCAAGTGTTCAAAAACCAGGTGTCAGCTCCCCCGCCCCCCAAAACAAAATCATGAGATTTAAATAATAATAATGAATAAAGCTTTAGGCTCCTTTTATTCACCTTCTGATTATCTCAATGTCAAGTGACTTGTCCAAGGCCACGCAACAAGTCAGTCCAGAAACAGAACCCAGGCCACCTACTCCTGTACCCCTTGCAGTGACTTCATGGCCATCTGTATCTGTAGTCTTGCTCACAGGCTTGTGCATTAAAATTTGACTTTCGGATGGGCCCAGTGATTCAATTCCACAGCTCCAACACTTTGTCAGACCGTTTCAGAGGCTGAGCGGATGGCCCTCAATGTTTCTGACATAATTCGATACCACATGTACACAAAATGAAGTTTAAGATTTGTGGGAATAAATGTTAATTCCTAACATCAAATACTTTCTGGGGCGCTATCAAAACAGCAAGAAATCTGAACATATATGGGCCTGGGAAAATCCATAAAGATGAGGGCAGAATTACTGCTCCACACAAAAGGAAAAAAGGACTGAAGGCCCTATTCTAAAAGTTCTCCCTCTGTGTTACTCCCACTGACATCAAGGGGGATTCTGTGTGTGGAAGGCTTAAGTGAGTGGGACGCAAATAATCAACAACTTTATTAGTAAAAATATATTGTGACACTAGGGGTCGCAATGGAACAACAATAAGAGTTTCAGAGCCCAGTTTTGCACTTGTGTAATATGGTCATACGCCTTTAATGCAAAAAACAAACAAAACCCAACAGCCTGAGCATGTTCACAAAGCAGATTTTGCAACGTTTTAAAAATGGGGAAAATTGAGGCACAGAGCAATTCCCTGCCCAAATTCAGAATTCAGTTTGATTCTACTCAAAGGTTTTATACCACCACACCCATCACATCATTCGTGGTATCTGAGCACTTCAGGTCAGCAGGTCACTCAACAAGATAGTTTCCTAGCTGGGACTAAAGCCTAGACCCTCAATGGTATTTAGGTGCCTAACTCCAAATGATTTCAATTGGGGGTGTTAGGTGCCTATAATAGTCCTTTGAGAATCTGGAGCTAGAACCGTCATCTCTGGTCCTTATGCCCAAATTACTGTGTTTATACTTAAATGCTATGCAGGTTCACCACCCCATAATTCCACAGTGTTCTTTTCTCTAGAGTGGTGAGACTGGCTCTCTCATGAAAGTCTATGTAAGAGAGGATTAGCTGAGGGTTTACTTGCCTCCAGCCTGTCACGACTAGGCTTCCCTCTTTTCCCCATGTACTCTGGATTTTCTGACTCATCTAATACCCCTAAACACTGGAACTAAGAAAATGTATGCCAGAAAAACCAGACCAAATCACATGCCCCCACCTCCCCTACCCCTGTATTACATCCAATTTAGTGTCCAAGCCTCTCAAGTGCTGAGCTCATCCAGGATCTGGTTCTCCACTGCCTTCTGCAGGGTGAATGTAAAATGCTACCATTGCTGGGAGTGGAGTGGTCTGGTCTGAGAGCATTTGGCACAGGAATAAATGGTAATACAACGAAGCAGAGAATCAGGCTCCGTATAAAGTTCTGAACACCCTGCACTCCCCTGGAAACTTTTGGGACTTGAGGGTATGCAACTCTGTGCAGAACCTAAACAGGAGTTGCAGCAGGTGCTGGCCCAGCACCTGAGACCCTGGGTTTTCTGCAGCATCCAGAGCTGGCGAAAGAGAACCCCTAGGAAGCATGGGGATGGGGGGGAAGGGTCTTGCCCCCAGAGGTTCAAGACAAGCTTGGGGACATCTGAGGTCTGGTCCATATTTTTTAACTATAATGTTGGCAACTCCATTAATAAAACAGAATACTGTACAGCTCTTCTATATAACCTTGGGCGCAACATTCAGGCCCTGAGCCTGCAAACACTTAACCACGTGCTTAACTTTAAGCACATGAGAAGTTGCATTGACATCAATAGGACTACTCACCTACTTAAACAGAGGGATAAGTATTTGCAGGATCAGGCCCTTCATTTTTGCCTTTTCTGGTCTGAGATCAAGGCTCCTGTGATTTGTTGTTTGATTGTTTCTTACTTTCGCATCTTCTGTGAACTACTTAATGTAACTTAAACTCTGTATCAATTGCTTTAAAAATGAAGCAGCCTCACTGATTCATTTTCTGTTCCTTGTATAAGCCTTTTTGGAAAACCATGGCCTATTGTTTTGAAAATAGCATTTGAAGTCTTTTCCCTTCCCCCTTTTCATATCTCAATTCTAATTCCCCAACACCCTTAATCAAATCCTCAGTAGTTTAGAATTGTTGTTAAACGTCTTTTTGAGGATTACAATTGTTTTATTCCTGATTACACAGGGAACATATATATCGCTGTATAATCGCATTTGAAACATATAATCCCCCCAACCACCCAAAATGATGTTTATAACAATTTGAACATACCCCAGGCTTGGTTAAGGCGATTAGAAATACGATTTAGGTAGAGCCAGGGACCTTAAAATTTATACTTTTATAAAACATTTTTCAAGCTCTTATGGCTTTAAGGCTGGGGGGGATGAAGGGTCTGGAGGGGAGGAGCTAAAAGTCAATGCTCAGATTAAAACATGCTTTTAACCTGATTGGTGCTGCCCAGTTTGAGTGTTTGAAGAAACTTGAGTGTTTGAATAAAGAGGGGGCAGAGGAAGATGGGAAACTTCCCTGTCCCCATCACTCCTGTGGTTTTCCCAGAAAGGTCTCTGCATGAAAAATCTAAACTCCGTTGGGGATTTCAGTTAAAAATCTAATGAGTGACAGAGACAGAGTCAATGTAAGCAGCAAAGATTTACACATGTGCTTAACTTTACAGCCTAAATATGGATGTTACTGCCTATCTTTAGGCAGCCAGGTTTGAAAATTTTGGCTATAGCCTCGTTGCACCTCATTTTGCCCATCCCTAAAACCAGTAAAGTGGAGGCATGTTTCAGTTTTACCCTCTTCCCACTGTTCCTGTGTCACTTTTCTTAGATCGTTAGCTCAGTGGGGCTTGGGCTGTGTCTATCTTTGTGTTTTGTACAACACCTCATGCAATGGGCCTTTGGTCCTGATTGGGTACCTGTGGCTGCTACCTTAATTTAAGTATTAAACAATCATAATAATACCACCCTGGAGTGTTGTGAAGCTTAATTAATGAAGGTGTGAGTATGGCATGGTGCCATCTTGTGGACCATGAAGGTATGTAACAGGAAGTTGGCTACAAAGAAAGTGGAGACAGTCAGTTTAGGGGCTCTCTGAGTAAAATATTTAATCCATTTTCATCTACGATGTCATTTATGTGATTGTTAGATAAAAGCACTTAACTGAAACCAAAGATTCCATGATTGTATCTAAAGTTCCTCAGTTGGAATGCACTAGGGCAGTGCTACGTAGTATCACACAATAGTATGATTGACAAACCACTGATCTTCAAAACAGGTTATTGTCAGTCTGAAATTTTTCAAGTTTTGTGTTTATCCGGTGGGGGGGCCAAATGTCTTCTAACAGGTTACGTTGACTCGATTTAGTCACCTCTGCTGTTTGCTTCATCTCCATCTCAAGTGAAAGTCCAAATGCATGAGGCTTAGGTGCCACTTCAGTCCCACTTATGCATGATTAGATGGCGAAGGCTTAAGACTTGTGCCAGTTCTCTACACGAGGGTGGATTTCACTTGGATTTTCACAAGTGCTTGGTATTGACCTGCCTCTTCTCCCAGTGAAGATAATGAGAGTTTTGCCATGACCCCAATGGGAGCAGGGTTAGGCCTGTGCTGAGTGCTTTTAAAATTCCCACTCTAAGACTTTTATTGATGTCAGTCCTGTCTCACTCCATCCCATTAACTTAGTGTGGTGAACCCACCATACCTTCTGCCATACTATTTTCCACTAACAGCTGCTACTTCCTGCTTGTTCTCAGAGGGACTTGGACTTGAGGCAATGTTTCTAATATGAGGTGCGGATGCTGGTCATTCACCACATATTTTTTTGGATATTCTTTTTTAATCCATGCATGCAAACCAATCCAAGGAAATAAATCCTGCTGTGACCTCTAGCTGCTCCAATCTGGTCTAAAACAAACTCATAAATCCCCAAGCTTTGCCTTGGTAGTGACACAGTGTTTATCAATTAGACGATAAACACAAGCTCAGATATGGAGGCTCTAAGTTGGCACTGATTAGTGGCCTCCAAGTTCCACTATGCTACGGTTCTCTGACTTATTTCAACCTAAATAACAATACAGTATAAGTTGCTATTGCTTTAGGGTGACCAGACAGCAAGTGTGAAAAATCGGGACAGGGGGTGGGGAGTAATAGGAGCCTATATAAGAAAAAGACCCAAAAATCGGGGCTGTCCCTGTAAAATCAGGACATCTGGTCACCCTATATTGCTTAGAGAAACTTTGAATAGAGCTGGTCAAAAACCTGTTTTAGGGAGGGGAGGGGGAAATCAAAATTTCAAAGTTGTTTTCCTTCCAAAGTGTTCTAAATAAACAAAGTTGTTTTTTCTATATTTTATTCCAATATTCTTTTCCAAAGTTTTGTGTGGTTGAATTGTGACATCATATGTGACTCAGCCAATCAACATTCAATTGCTCTTAATTCATTTGTATACAGAACTCTGGTTAAAATATGAGAGCTGTTTGAGATTTTTTACACTTTAAAACTGTCTTATTTCACAGCTATGACGTCACAGCCACCGCATGTAACCAGATACTCTTGTGACGAGCACAACATAAGAACTTATACAGAATAGATTTCTGATGACATCAGACTCATGAAACTGACACATCTTGTGATGGGACATATAGTTGAAGCCAGGTCCTCTACACTCCTTACACAGGTATAATTCCCATTGACTTTAATGGGAATTTTGCTTATGTAAGGACTGAAGTATTGGGAAGAACATCACCATACAAGTAACTGCTATGAATATAGGTGTATATCATTCAATCATATTCTCAGTTGGCCTGTGATTTTCTTATTGTCTCATCTACATCAGTGCTCAATCTGTGCACTTTGAAATGTTTGTACTAAGTGCGGTGGAATGAGTCACTTAGCACTGCTGCTCCTTGGGGAGTGCACAGATCATTTCTAAACAACCAAGGCAGGGAATTTGGAACCCAAGGGTAGTGGTACATCAGCTTAGAGGCTCATGTTAAGAAGTCCAACAAGTTTGGATGATAACTGAAAATTGTTCAGTGGATTAATGTCTATAACTGGGTTGGCTCAGACTCATAGCAAGCCTCAGCTGGAATGTATGGATCCAAACCCCTCTCAGAGTTATTATTATTTATTTGTATTACAGTAGCACCTAGGAGCTCCAGTTACGGACCAGGATCCCCTTGTGCCAGGTGCTGCACGCACACAGAATAAAAAGATGGACCATGAGTTCATGGAGGGAGGGGTTGGCACAGACCCATCGCTAGTTCTGACATTATTTTGTCCCTCCCCCACCCCCCCCAGACTGCCTTCCCTTGTTAGACTCTCTCAAGCAATACATGACAGCCATCATGGCAACAAATGACTAAGGGCTAAATCCATCCCTGCCTTTTGATGTTGTGGATGGCCAAGACTATAACAGGGTTCAAAAAAGAACTAGATAAGTTCATGGAGGATAGGTCCATCAATGGCTATTAGCCAGGATGGGCAGGGATGGTGTCCCTAGCCTCTGTTTGCCAGAAGCTGGGAATGGGTGACAAGGAATGGATCACTTGACGATTACCTCTGGGGCACCTGGCATTGGCCACTGTCAGAAGACAGGATACTGGGCTAGATGGACCTTTGGTCTGACCCAGTATGGCCGTTCTTATGTTCATATGATTACACCGGGAGTTGTAGCTGCTTATAACAAGGGCAGGGCCTCAATTCAGCAATGCATAAAGTTAAGCAACTGCTTAAGTACTTTGCTGAGGTGAGGCCTAAATTTGGTTCAACTGGTTTATTTTCTTTAAACGAAATTGACCCCTCTGCAGAAGGTCAGGGTGAGATTCATGCACCACTTAAGCCTTATTTGTCTGCATAAAGCAAAGAGCATTTTGCCTTTTCTGGTGAGTGTGCAAAACTGTCACGAATGTGAATCACAGTGTTTTAAATTTACGGACTATACCTCTATGTCTGTTATTCCTCTCCATGTTCCTGATACATGGCCAATAAAATCAATAAGAGTCTTTCCATTGACTAGACTGGGCTCTGATCAGACCCTATACCATTCAATACAGTAATCAGCAGAGCTGTAACTAAAGGGTAGCTTGTACTCTCCTTGGTGATTGACAGCATTACCTTCCTGCTGGTGCAGTCCCTGTGTCCTATTTCAAAGTTGTTTTTGCTGTCACCCTGGCTTGAGTCCATAACGTTAGCTAAATCTTTCAGTATCTGTGATACATCAAAGCAGTTGTGTGCGGGGAGGGGGAGGGGTAGAAATAATCCATGCCATAAGGAGAGAAACAAACTGTTTGGAACAATATGATTGGCGTTCCGAGAACGGGATTAGACAGAGTAGCGCCTCTGCCTGCCTGTCACTTGCAAATTCTTGCTAATACTTTAGGAGCTTATTGGAGGTCAGCACCAAACACCCAAACAGACTAATCTGTATTATAGACACATAATCAAAGTCACAAGGTTTTACATAATATATATTGGTGACACAAGACGTGTTTGTTCGAAGAGTTTTGTCATCAAGATTAGAGGCCATGAAAGGTTCTACTGTGCATTAACCTGGTTTTATGTGCTACCCATTGGTACAGCAGAAATTCCTCAAAGAAATCAGGAAGGAACTGGGAACTTAGAAACCAAGTGTACATTCTGAGCATATGTCTACACTGCAATTGAACACAGGCAGCTGGCCCGTGTCAGCTGGCTTGGGGTAAGGGGCTGTTTAATTGTGGTGTAGACATTCAGGCTTGAGCTGGAGCCCAGACTCTGGGACACCCCCCCACACACACACCTCCCCTCCCATTTTGTGGGGTTCCGGAGCCTGCTCCAGCCCAAGTCCAAACATCTACACTGTAATTAAACAGTCCCATAGTGGAGCCAGTAGACACGGGTCAGCCACCAGTGTTTAATTGCAGTGTAGATGTACCCTTAGATGCTACCACCATTAGGTTCCCAGAGCATGAGGAATACTGGTTAAGGTAAAAGACATAATGGGAAGGTAGGATTGTGATTGTAATGCTAACCATTGTAAAGGTGCTGGGAACTTTGGAATGCAAATGCTTTGTTCAAATCTCTCAATAATATATATATAAGAAATGCAAAGCTATGGATATTATGAAAAACAATTTTTGGGATGAGGGTGAGAGACTGTTTATATTTTTGCTTCCACTGCCTGATTTTTTGGAACAACAACAAGAAGGAATATAAAATACCAAATCCTGTCATTGTATGTTTACAAATTATGTGAGAGTGTATCATCCCCATTATAGAGAGGAGGAAACTGCAGCACAGAGAATAACTGGCTTGCCCAGGGTCATAGAGCGAGTCAGTGGCAGAGCTAGGAAGGGAACCCAGTAGTCCTGGCATCAAGTTGGGCACTATAACCAATACTACTACTAATAAAATTACTATCCATATCACCACCCAGTCCAAGAGCCAGAGCCAGGGAACAGGACCCCCGTGTGCTGGGCACTCTGCAAATGCAGAACAAATACATGTTGTCTGACCCATCGGCTATTTTTGATTTTGACCCATTGGCTACTTTTGTTCTCTCTCCCATCTGCAGCCCTGCTCTTAATAGTGGTTTACAAGAATCATGATTTTGGGGGACATTGATTGTCATTTTTCTGTATTTTTATACTATATCATTTTTAAAATAAACTATTTGGTGAGTAAAATCTGTCAAATTTCCATAAATAAAATTGGTGTTTTTTTTAAAAAACAACAACAACCAAACTTTTGTTTGCTCTGTGTTTGTATCTGACAGAGATAGAAGTGGTTTGAATTCACGACTTACAATGGAAGGAAGAATGATTACAACCTAAATTATGTGAGACACAGAAAGCAAATACATGATGGTATCATAGAGGGTTTTATTGACAGGAGTTTAGGATGTGTGACAAAGGCAGGAATGATTTATGTAGGGCATCTGAAATGTTTAAACCACACCACAGCATCAGGTATGCTATATGCAATCCATAGGATTCAGAAAAGTAGAGATTTTAACCCATTATGAGCCTGATTCTCATTTTACATCAAGACCACTCTGGCAGTGTAACAGGCAGGGGTGGCTCTATGTATTTTGCCGCCCCAAGCACGGCAGTGAGGCAGCCTTCGGCGGCATGCCTGCGGGAGGTCCGCCGGTCCCGCGCCTTCGGCGTACCCACCGCCGAATTGCTGCCGAAGCCATGGGACCGATGGACCTCCCGCAGGCATGCCACTGAAGGCAGCCTGACTGCCACCCTCATGGCGACCGGCAGGCCGCCCCCGCGGCTTGCCGCCCCAGGCACGCGCTTGGTGCGCTGGTGCCTGGAGCCTCCCCTGGTAACAGGACACTTTTAAGGCCCTCACTATATCACCAGAGAACTGTAATGGGGCCTTTGCGTAAATGAGAGTCAAGCTGTATGGATGGGATTTTCAGCATTAGCCTAGTGCCTGCATTCAAGTCAATGGGAGTTTTATCATTTGACATGAATGGGGGCAGAATTAGGCCAATACAGAGCGCTTTTGCAAAACTCACTCTCTGATGATACTACTTTTGTACCTCTCCACTCACAAAGACTTGCTGCTCTGATCATTAAAATACAAGGCTACCACCTGGATAGATTATTAATACCATGAGCCCACTGTACAGGCCTTGGAGGCAGAGAAAAATTATAACTAATAAAGTGTAAGACCCTTTCAAATATTGTCGAAAATAGCTTTTCCATGATGTCAAGGTCTGATTTCTTGGAACTTACGAGGGTAGAAGGAAGTGCTGAAAGCAACAGCTCATTCAAAACTGCAATGATACTCTTTGAAAATTGACTAGACATGCTATGAATAATACACAATTAAAATAAAATAGTTTAATTATCTGAAAATTGAAAACAGCAACTTTATTAAGGGCCATTAACTGCTAGACTGCTGATAAATATCCTATAACCAGAGCATTTAGGATTATCTCACTAATGTAGTGGTCAATCAAAATAGATCAAAATTGACTGGTAGGCAATACATGTAAAGCCCCCAGGCCACATTCAGATCTGGTGTCAATGGAGAAAACATCAGATCTGAATTTGGTCCTCTTTGTGTATTATTGCTCTACAGGTATTGTGGAGCCTGAACAGATTTGCTAACTGTTTCTGACAGCCTTCATCTGGGTTTGTGTTATGCTGAGAATGTGAAGTCTTGGTTTCTGATGGCAAAAGGGTAGGCAGGGCTCTTGCAAACTGAAACAAAATAGCTTACAAGATGAAGACACCTTTTGGAAAGGCTCGGAATATGTTCAACTTACTAGTTATGGGGATCATTACTCTCAGAGTACATACTGTGAGCATGATCAGAAGCAGAGAGCTGCGTGTGTTTGTTGTGCAACTGATACAGAAGTACTAACAACCAGGAAAGCCTAAGGGAATGTAATAACTCTTCAGTGAAAAAGATTTTGACCACATTTATATTTAAATCTGAGAGGATGGAACATAGTCTAAAATGATCCCATGACATTTGCAGAAATTGAAATATTTCCTTTTGATGCAAACTAGCAGGAGCAGCTGAATGTTTTTTGCTGCCCCAAGCACGCCCCAAGTCAGGCAGCCTTCGGTCTGCGGTCACGCGGATTCGGCAGCGTTTCTGCAGGTGATCTGCCGGTCCCGCGACTCCGGCGTTCGGCGTACCCGCCGCCGAATTGCCGCAGAAACTGCGGAACCGGCAGACCTCCCGCAGGCATGCCGCCGAAGGCCGCCTGACGTCCGCACTCACAGCGACCGGCAGGCCGCCCTGCATGGCTTGCCGTCCCAGGCACACACTTGCTGCGCTGGTGCCTGGAGCCGCCCCTGCAAACTAGTTATTGTTTAAGGCTTGGACTGGGGTATCTAACTCTCTTAGGCTGCTTTGAAAACCCCAGCCTAGCTATTTAAAAATATGTGCTCACTGTTCATATTTTGGTACTAAGCCCAATCACTCAGAATGATGCATGTGATGTGCCCAAGCTGCAATGTTTGAATCCAAATCTGGTTCCCAACTTTTCCAAAATTCAGGGGAGTTTGGGTCCAGTGGTTTGGTACAAGCCAGTGTCTAGTTCCCACTGGAGCTGAGGTTGCAGTGAAACACAAAACCAGGCAAAAATCTACCGGTGTTGTCTTTCATTACAAACACACAACTCAGACCACATTCATTAAAAGGTTCAGAAACCTTTCAAGGGAACGAGGGGGCCCAGTCTGGAATGAATCTGGGATGATTTATGGTTATTGTATCTAAATTATACGAAATCCCCAGTTACAATGCAAAATGAGGTGAAACTGTTGGTTTTTAATTAGAAAAGGGAGGAAAGGTGCGAGTTTGAAAGATGGAGAGGTTAAAGAACAGATACTTGCATTAGATAATCACAAATAACCAGCATGGCAATTGTATTTGCAACTCATCAGCTTTGAAAAAGGAAAGTAGTGTGTCAAGTGCTTAGAAGCAGGAGTCTTCCTAAAGCTACCATTATGTGGCACTGAACAAGTCACTTAACGCGTCAGTTTCCCTCACTGCGAGTACCTGTAAATAGACAGAAGTGCTCAGATACTGTATCCATAAGGTCCATTTGTGTATCTAGACTGATCTGCAATATGGGCTTAATAATAGTCACGGCTCTGCTTCAGACTAAATTAATGCATATCTGTAGAGTGCCTTGATTTGCTTGGATGAATGATGCTATAAAAGCGCATAGCACTGTTCTAATGCTACAGATCATATTGCAATAAAAAACACATTAAAATAACCAAAGGACATTTACATTAAAAAAAATCATTAAAATAACATTATGCATTTTGGCTTAAGTTCACTAAAGCACTACAGCTCATATTCAAATCCCAGATCATTGCTCAAAACAAGGTAGCATCCTTAACATTATCTACAGTAGCTGAGCCCTGGTGTATTTTGATATGGAAGGGCTGATATTTAACCTTGAATTCCCATACTTTGCTGTGTTTTAGGCTTTGACTACACCACACAACTTTTAGCGACACAGCTGTGCCGCTATAGCCGTGCTGCTAAAAGCCACGCCGTGTAGCTGCTGTTTGTAGGCAGGAGAGAGCTCTTCTGCTGACAAAAAACTTCCACCGGACGGGTAGTAACACCCCTGAATGACAAAAGTTTTGCCGACGAAGTTCCAGTGTAGACAAAGCCTTGGACAGACCTCAACACTCTTCATTTACCTTTGTACAGTATGTAAATAACTATTGTAAGTGCCTAGCACAATGGGGCCCTGTCTCAATTACAGACAATTGGCACTACTATAGAACAAGTAATGTGTAGTAGTATTATTATTAGGTTTGTTGTTGATAGTCTAAGAGTGTCTGGAATTATATTGTGGTAGTTGCTGTGTAATGAGTCAAAACATTTTTGTTTCGAAAATATTGAAATGAAATGTTTTGACTTTGTCAGAATTTTTTCCCCATTTTTTTCAGTCAAAACTATTCTCTGAATTCAACCCAAAAGTGCATTTTCTATTAGCCCCCCCCCTTTTTTTTTGGCCCAGCTGTAAACAAAACAACGAGAGAGAGAGAGATGGGATAACTTTAGCCCAGCTTCCCCTCATATCTCATTGATAAGTGGTTGATTATCTTCTTTTGTCCTCTCTTCACCTCTTGCTGTGCTGTTTCAGACAGAATAAACCCAGCAATAATGAACCATCAGAGTGGCAATTGCTTCCTGCCCCACTTGCGTTAGCAGAGAAAGAGAAAGCAAGTGATGATTAGTCATATGTCTGCGCTCAAAGATAAATCCCCCTGAGCAGAAGCCATCTGGTGAAGCATAAAATAACAATTCTAGCACTAGCCTGGACTTACTGCAATGTTAATAGATCCTGCTGAAATGTAACGTAATACAGGCCTAATGCTGAGTTCTAGCAGGTGGCTCATAACCCTGTAATAAATTCCCTGACATTATTGATTTTTCCCCCAAACTGAGCCCTGTTGTCTAACTATATTAACTTCTGCTTACTGAGCATCCGAATGTGCACAAACAAACATCAGCTTCATTTCAGTGAGCGATTGCAGCTCTAAATCATGTCCCCGTTCCCACCGTTTGTCCACACACACCATTATCCGCTGAGATTAGTTATTTTAGAATTCAGAAACAAATATTATTAGCTATGGGCGCTAACAGCAAACACTTGCAAAATCTGAAATGTGGGGATTTTGAAATATGCTTCTGTCACTAACTGTACATGCAAATAGCCTCGGAAATATGGCCCAGACACACTATTCTTATTGTGTCTATTGGGCCCAAATCTGTCCTCGGGTACAAATGTGCCATTTCAGTGGGGTTATATTCACTTTCAAGGCCCTTCACAGTCACTCCCCATGGTACCAGTCATCTCTCATTCACTAGCAAACTGTCGATGCTCACCTCTGATCAGCCCATCAGGCCAGCCTCCATTGCCCACTTGTTACATTTTCAAACATGCACCTTCATGCATCTCCCATGCTTCCCCACACACCTGGGAGGGCTCCCAGTCACCATCCCCAAAGCTGCTTCATTATCCATCTTCAGCTCCCTCCTCAAAACTCTCCTTTGCTATGATGCCTAAAAAAAAATTGACAACAGTTAGGCTATTAATGTGCACAGCAGCCCATCATGCTGACCCATACAGTCTCATTGTTCACCATCTTTTTGCTCCTTTGTGCAACTGGCACAATAGAATCCTGATCTATGACGATCCTAAGAACTATGGAAATACAAATAAATAATAATAATAATGCATGAATCTAATCAACTCTAGGGATTAGATCTGACCTAATGTGCCTCATGTGGCATAGAGAAACTTGTTCATTCAGTTAATCTGCATGCACATTGCAAGCACAATGGAGGCAATCTTCCAAGTTACGTGACAATCTGTGTGGCGTATCAGAGAGGGCAGGATAGAGCCTGGTGTATGTTATTCCAACTTCTGTCTCTCTTTGCGGCTGTCTGCCAGAGGTGGAGAGTGCACAGTGGACATGCAAGAGTATAATTCACTTCATGTGAATGTAATATCTGATCTCCTGTGCATGATCCAAGCTAGATGATAGCAGTCTACTATACTAGGAAGCTGGGATTCCTGTCTCTCCACTGGTTTATAGTATGAGATTCTAATTCTCGTGATTCAGGAGCTGTCTGTCATACTTTGAAACGGTCGCCAGTCCCTCAGACCAGGCCAAAAGCCAGGCCAGCACTGGCCACTGATCACACACCAACAGGGATTCCTTGACATCCCAAGTATCCCAGACTCTGCACATCTTCCAGTGAAGTCAGGGGGAATCGTGCATGTCTCCGAGGGAAGTATTTGGCCCCTGAAGACCTTAAGCAACATAAACCAAAGCCACAGAGTTCAGATATGAAGCTCAACTGATTTGCAGCTCAAGTTCATCTCTAATTTAAAGCGATTGGCAGCTCCCTCACCATCTCTGTGCTCCAGGAGGTCTCTGGCATAGTCATTTTCTATGAGTGCCTCAGCGATCAGATTCAACATTAACATGCAATAAAATGATCATATCAAACAGAACCTGTTTAATTTTTAAATGATCTAAAGAGTTTTTTTAAAAATATTTTTTTTTCCCAGAGTCTTTTTAGGCCTTAAACTTTCATCTGCTCTTTATTCTTGCTGTGCACTAAACTGGACCACCACCAAAGGGCAATTCTTGGGAGGCATCCACACTGGGGTGGAGAACTGAGGGGTGCTTGGGGCCTTCTGTGTGTGCAAGAAGAGGATGGCTCCCCAGAGCCAAGAGGGAAATATGTTCTACAGCCCTTCATTACTGCTCCAAGAAGTGCCTGCTGATGAGGCAGGTGCAGGAAGGCTGGAGGCCCAGTCACACTGCTGGGCTGGCTGGGCATACCCCCAGGGACCATCCTGTTCATTAGTCATCTCCTCACCTAGTACTCTAGACTCAGAATGCTAGTTCCTCATCTTGCCCTGCTCTTGCCCAGATGGGGATAGAGAGGGAGGTTTCACCTGGGCCCTCTTCTGCCCCACCCCCCCCTACTCCCCAGAGCATCAGTGAGAAACAGGCCAGATCTTTGTCCCAAGCAAGTATACTGAGGGCAAAATACATAGGACACGCTGCACATGTTCTTCTCCACTGCCCTCAGCCCCTTCTCACTATATGTGAGTCCTCAGAAGCAGATCACAGGTCAAGCTCCCTTGATACTCTCTGCGTAGCCCATCCATCACCAGGCCCGCACCTGGGGGCTGATGCCTCCTCACTTAAAGGAGAAAGGAATATTTATCTGGCTACTCCATGAATGTAAAGAGGGAGAAAATCTGTATTAGGATGTCCCAGAAATGGTGCGGATTGAAGAAACTTTGTGGATATGAAAGAGGGTATTCAACCTTTCAGGGACGTGGGGGACATTTGGAGAGCATTTAGGACGGTATAATTGCCACTGCTGACATTACAGCCGTGGAGTTTCAAACGCAATCCCTGGGGTGAGGATTACTGGCTAATGTAAAAAGCCATGGAATTGGGAGTAACCTAGAATTGTGGTCAGAATAAATCTGGCTCCACATCAGGAGCCAGAAAGCAGCTTTTCTGGCTGGAATGAGGTCACGAGTGGAGAGCCACAAGGGCGGTCTTAGGGATCTTGTTTCCAAACAACAGAGAAATGATTTGCATTGTAATGGACCCCTGAGGATCTGCCTGTTCTCCTTCCTCCACTTTTTTGCCCCTTCCTATCTTTGACAGCCATTGTATTACAGGTCCGGTCTACTCTTACATTTAAGGTCAACATAGCTACAATGCGCAGAGATATGAAAAATCCACACCGCTGAGCACCACAGCTATGTCAACCTAACTCGTGAAGTACACACAGCTAGCTGGATGGCAGAACACTTCCGTTGACCTAGCTACCATCGCTCAGGAAGGTGGCATTCCTACAGCAATGAAGCGTTGAGTAGGAAGTTTGGATGTTCCAGCGTGAAATGTCTTGCAAAGATCCCCCTCTAGATTCATGACCAACAAATGAAGAGACCACTCTCCGCATATGACCATCCTAATTTTTCTACACATCACCCGGAGCATGCTGGGATGGGACTATGGGGAGGGTTAGTCAGTGCTGGATAGATGCCCAAGTAGTGCAGACCTGCTCAATGGAACTCATTACTACTCTGCCACCGAGCCTAAGGGCCTGATCCAAAGCCCATGACAGACAACAGGAGACATACCATTGATGTCAATGGCCTTTGGGTCACTCTGTTAGTGCGTCTCTATTATGGCTCCAGTCCAGCAGGGGGAAAATCAGCTCAAATACAAATCCAAGGGCTGTCTGCTCATGTAAGTCTAAGTAGAAGATGTTCAGCACCTTAGAGGAATGGGCTGTGAGTTGATTCTCTCACAGGTTCCCTATGTAAAAGCTTTAAAAAAACGGCTGATTTCTCAGCAAACACCTATTTCCTATACTTCATTTACAACCTTAGTGTGGTGGCCCACAAGATCCTGGGCATAAATACATCAGGGGTAGACATTTTAATGGACTTTCCTTGAAAATTTCAATAGACTTGCAACAGACAATCAGCTAAGTCAGCTGGGTTGGATATTTGATACAATCGCCACATCAAATGGAGTCACTGATATTTAGAATTTTTTCAAGTCATTCCCAAAACATTCCATAGAATTCTTCTGTGTATTACGGAGTTCCACCTAATCTCTCTAGCTGTATAGCTCAGTCTGTCTATTTATGCATTTTGAATACACCCATGCCAGTAGTATCTGGGCACCTCTAAGTAGAATGAAATATTTCCTAGAGATCTATTTCATTATGGCAGTAATGAAATGGTATTTTCAGAAACTCTGTGGGAGACAGGATTTGCCACAATGAAGCAGACTATTGATCAACCAAGTCTGGCATCTACTGGCCAATGCCTGATTCTTTAGAGGCAGGTACACTTTCTGCTTCTCTGCAACCCACAGATTATGCCCTTGGGCAGGACTGTATATGGAAGAAATTTTATTCCTTCCTACTCCCAGGAAGTGATCAGTTTGTACCTTGGAGCGAGACATTTGGGCACCATAGAAGCTAAATATAGCATCTCCAAACATAGGGTGAAATTCACTCCTGTGCAGAAGGCCAACACAAGGTCTTCTAGGCACATATTGTCATTGTGCTAAGCAGGGTACAGACACATTGTCAGAGACAGTCCTTTTCCCAGAGAGCTTACAGGTTAAACAGACAAGACAGTCAAAGGGTAGCAGCGGAAACTGAGTATGGAAAGGTGAGATAACTTACCCAAGGTTACACATCAGGGCAGAGCCAGGAACCTTCAAGTTTTCCAATCTATTGCCCTATTCTCAAACCACTCTTAAATCCTACTTAAACTCTCCTGTTTGTATGACTAGGTGAGAAGGGAGCCCAATCTCGTTTGGGTCATCTAGGTGGCCCTGTAATAGAAATAATAATTATTATACTTCTTTCTAATTTTGCATGTAAACATCAGTCTCAAAGCTTACCAAGATTCCTTCCTGACTCAGTTTTACAATATAAAGTGTCTTTGTTTAGTCAACAGAAGCACTAATACAAGTGATTTTGTTGTTAATAGAGCTGTAAGAATTTTAAGTACCGCTTGGTACTTCCCTCTTGGAAGTGTGTCATTTTCAGTTGGCTTTTCTAGACATCACAGGGTGTTGTACTTGTTTTTGTAAACGACTAGTGAATAAAACATTTTGATCCCAGCCACGTTTTGTACAAGCATCACATAGGTTTGTAAAGTTTCAGAGGGAATAAATCAATTGTAAAATGTTGCATGACAGTTGACTTAGTTACTCGTGAATATCTAATTTAGAAAAAAAACCACTCCTTTCTGAATATTCATATGAAATTCAAATCTTATGCATATCATCAAGTGGCTTTGCACAATCCATAGCAGATAGAACTGTTTACTAAGAATGGGGAAGAACATGCATTTCACAGCTGTGTCTTATTTTATTTTTCCAATTTGCTTTTTCCTCCTTCCCCTTTTTAAAAAAAAATTAAGCCAGCTCCTCAACTAGTGCAAACAGATACTGCTCCATTCAAGACAACGGAGCATTCCTGATGTACAAAAGCTGAAGAACGGGCCCTGTATTTGTTGGGCAGCTTGCCTATATTCAGGAGTAACACCACAGAGATCGTGTTAGATTGGTGTGAAACCAGTGTAAGCAAGAGGGGACTCAGACACAACTGTACACTGAAAAACTACAGCCGGGTGGTAAGTCCCATAGGAAAACCTACTGACACAGGACCTTATGCTGCTCTCATTAGTAGCAATATAAAGCAGGAGTAACTTGACTGAAATCAATGGGGTTACAACAGTGTAAGTCTGGTAGAGGGGTACAATCTTGCAAAGTCCTGAGAGCCCTCCTCAGCCACTGAAATCAAATGGGAGTTAAGGGCCTCCCAAGCGCTCAGGATCTTGCAGGATCAGGTCCTAAGCGAGACAAGAATCTTGCCCCAAAAGGGTCTAATTCTACAAAGTGCTGAGCAATCTCATCCCCCATGGACTTCCATGACTCCCCTTTGGCTCTTGGCAGGTGTTCAGCACTTTGCAGGATCAGCCCCTTACTGTAATAACTAAGGAACTATGACCGTAGCGGGATTGCATTTTTTCCCCTATGCAAAAATGCTGTACATTCCTTTACGTAGGTTTCCATAGAGTTGAACTGTTACTCTTTTTTTTTTTTTTCTTGTTAAAGAGGTCAGCAAAGCTCTGTACAATGGGATTTCACTTTCCTGAAATGTGGAGGAATTCAGAGAAACTTTTAATGGCTAGATGGTGGGGTTGGAGTGCAGTATAAAAAAAGCATACTGGAAATCCCAGTGCTGCCGAGAAGAAAGAAGCCTAGGAGTCCAGGGGCAATTTGCAAAGACATATTGCTTTGCAGA
Organism: Terrapene triunguis; assembly: GCF_002925995.2. NCBI lineage: Eukaryota > Metazoa > Chordata > Testudines > Emydidae > Terrapene > Terrapene triunguis. Next base: position 12,553,569 of record NW_020664543.1, on the reverse strand, counting down.
TCCTAAGTTTAAATATGTTATTCCCCCCCGCTTCCTTTGTTAAAATGTGATATCCTAGCTTTAATTGCTTCAATCCTATTAGTTGTTCTTTTAAACACGTGATTGTGTATTCCTTTGGTGTACAGAAATCCCTCTGATTGTGGCTTCATATTATTTAGACAAGCACTCTTTCAGTAGTAAATGCCATTCCTAGCGTAGGGAAGTACTTTAGGTCTAAAGGGGTTAAGAAGGCCTCCTTGCATTCAGAAACATGCAGGGGTCCCACCGTGCCAGTTCCAGCCTTTTAAACTCTTTCCAGCTTTTTTTTCTTGCAACAAATCTGCCTGACTGCCACCAGGACATAGGAAACGTGTGCCTGTCAAAGAAATCAAGTTTACCTTTTCCGACTTGTTAAACGGAGGCAGGGTATAAATATCGCTAACTCTGTACGGACTATTAGCATTTCTCTTAAAATAAGGGGGTTACTTCCTAAGACCTTTAATCCAGTGCGGTCTAGACCAGACTGCACTACCAACAAAGACAGGAAGGAAACCTGCAGAAGTTTGATAGAGGGCAGGTGGATTTGGACTTCTTTGAAAATATAAGGCACACACAAAAAAACCCAAACCCAACCCAATTGTTGACGTTTCTCTGGAGAAGTTCTGAGATGTTGTTGGCATTATTCACTCGGTGGATGTGGATCTTGCTGGGGAAGACCACTGTCCTGTTGCTTCTGGAGGTCCCTCTAGAGGGTAACGCTTTACCTCCAATACGGTATTCTCACGCTGGGATATGTCCAAATGAGATGAACCCCAACCTGTGGGTAGATGCACAGAGCACCTGCAAGAGAGAGTGTGATACAGACCTGGTGAGTGATGCACATTTTTATATGCTTCATCATGGGAAATGGATTTCTTGCCAGTTGGTTTGTTAGTTTGTTTACTGTTGCAGTCTATTTCGATTATAAATGGAAGAGCATTGATAATGTGTACATGATCCAATCCAGACAACTCATGTGTTTAACTGAAACTGTGTTTATAAAAATGTTTGATGACCAGTTGGCTAAATCAAGAGATGTTTTAATGGAGTCACTTCTTGACTTTGTGACAACATGGCTTCCATAGTTCATCCTTCTCACTCACTGCCTCACCAAAGAGAACCTCAACAGCTTAAACTCGGGAATCTGACATGTTATTTGGCCAGCTCACTGCATTTTAGCATTTTCACCAACCTCATCATTCTTTGTTGCCATCATCAAGTGTTATGTTTCCCAAGAGGGAGTTCTGTATGATGCCTGTGGGTTGGCATACACATCACCAGCCTTTGCTACACCTGAAATGTAAAGTCTGACTGTAGTCCAAAAATAACATGGTAACAATAACCATGCAGATGCTCTCTCATATGATGCCTCCAGATCAAAATTCACATAGCTTACAAGTCAAAAGGTCATTTTTAAAACTGCCCGCATAGCCACTCAATGGCATCTGAAAATCCACACTTGCTCTTTCTGTTTCTTACAACATCCCCAGCAGGAAAGATTTTGCAGTCAGAACCAAGCTGACAGTCTGATGCAGCAAAAGATTCAGCTCACTTTCCACTAACTGGATAGTTTCTGCAGTGCTTATGTTTGGCAGTCAACTAAGCAGATATTGTTTAAAGACAAAAAAGGAGCTAATATATAAGACGCTATTTTTATATTACTTTTCTGATTACAATGGCATATTAAGTTGCCTTTTAAATTCAACCATCAGGTGCACTAAAGAACGATTACTACTCTCTTTCGAAGGTTGTGGGCATTCCTTTCGTAGTTTCCTGGTCAAAAAATGAAAATCCAGAAGCCACTTGAAAAAAAAAAAATCAGGTTTGCAGCGTGGCAGCACGGAGTCTCATTCAGATTCTGAGCCTTTGTGCGAGATCCTCAGCAAGTGTAAATGGGCATAACTTTCATGACTTCATTAGAGCTACACCAATATTATGTTTAGCCCATTATGTTTTGCAGATTTGCTTTTGGACCATAGTGCTGCATAGTTAGAAATGGGTAAGGAGCTACAATAGTAGATCCTCTAGTTCCCGTTAATGAAAGGATATTGCACATGAATAATGGCATATCACTGTTTAGTTTGATGGCATTAAAAGACATCATGACTAAATTTTGCCATCAGTTACAGAGATGCCCAACTGACTTCAATGAGATCAAAATCGTGTAACTAAGGGTAGAATTTGTCCTATTCTGTATAGGGTAACAATGTTCATGTTTCATTAAAATAATCCAAGAACAACGTATTGTCTACAGTTCTACAAACCACACAACAAATACATTTTCTGTTTAGAAAGGCAAACAATGAATATAATTAACCACAATTTAGAAATGACCATAACCAACACTGGATATAACATTATGTTTAACACGGATGCTGCATTTACAAGTAAGACTGGCACAGACGTATAAATGATGGCAAGCCCATAAGTGGATACTTTGTTTTCCATGGAAAACAAAATAATTTTGGAGCAAGAACTTAGTTTTGCCTTAGTTCTGAGCTATTCCATTTATAATATGTTGTGAACAATTAAAGATGCTTGGCAGTTTCCACTCAAAGAGTATGCTGCTAGTCTCAGGGAATTCAAATAATACTCTACATACTTCTGAGGACAATAAAAGGGATTAAGGACTATAACCATATGATAAGACTTTCCATCTGCTCTTACTTCAGGAGGCTTGTCCTTTGGCACTAAAAGAGGGTTTGTTTGGGTGGGGGTTGTTGTTAGTTCTGTAACCAAATGTTCGATATGATTTTGTGAAGGATTTATTATGGCTTTAGTTGCTAAGAAATAATGATACATTGCCCTTCTCACACCTTCCATTCAAAGATCTCAAAACACTTGACAAACTCAATTAATGTAGCCTCACAGCACCCCCGCTGAGATAGGGAAGTGATGATGTTCCCATATTCCTGATGGGCAAGCGGAGATTCAAAGAAATGAAATGACTTACCTTAGGTCATACAAGATGTCCTCAGCAGAACTGGAAATAAAACCCAGGTCCCCTGGAGCCTAGCCCTTTGATTTAACTGCAAAAGCACCCTGCCACCACAAGAAGGAATTTCTCCATCTGTTTGTAGTTCTCAAATAATAAACTATCCCAATAACAGTTTGTTTGTTTTGTTTTGTCTTAGGAATGTGAGACCTTTGAGAAGTGCTGTCCTAATGTCTGTGGGACAAAGAGTTGCGTGGCAGCTCGGTACATGGACATCAAGGGGAAGAAAGGACCCGTCGGTATGCCTAAAGAGGCAACTTGTGACCGTTTCATGTGTATCCAGCAAGGCTCAGAGTGTGATATCTGGGATGGACAGCCTGTTTGCAAATGCAAAGATAGGTGTGAAAAAGAGCCCAGCTTTACCTGTGCCTCCGATGGACTCACCTATTACAACAAGTGTTATATGGATGCAGAAGCTTGCACCAAAGGCATTACTCTAAATGTAGTCACTTGTCGGTACCATCTCACCTGGCCAAATACCAGCCCTATCCCACCAGAGACTACAGTGCGCCCTACCACAGCCTATTCAGAGACAACCATCGTTGATATCCTGCCACCCGCTCTAGTTAACAATCCAGTCCATCAGTCAGTCTATGTGGGAGAGACTGTTAGCTTTCTTTGCGATGTCACAGGCAGACCCAAACCAGAAATTACTTGGGAGAAGCAAATAGACGGTAAGGAAAAAATCATTATGAGGCCGAATCACGTCAGGGGGAATGTCGTGGTTACCAACATTGCCCAGCTGGTAATCTATAACACCCAGCTGCAAGATGCAGGCATTTACACGTGCACTGCGAAAAACATCGGCGGTCTTCTCAGGGTTGATTTCCCATTGTCAGTTGTCAAAGGAGAACCTGCATCAAAAGAAGCATCCCAAAACAAAACCCATTTCCCAACCGATGAGTGTCTGAAGCAGCCGGACAGCGAAGACTGTGGAGAAGAGCAGACGAGGTGGTATTATGATGCAAAGAAAAACAACTGCTTTACATTCATTTATGGGAACTGTAATAGCAACCTGAACCACTTTGAGACCTATGAGAACTGTATGTTAACATGTATGAATGGCCCAATCAACATCTGCAACCTGCCAGCCCTTCAGGGTCATTGCAAAGCCTATGAGCCCAGATGGGCGTACAACAGTTTGACAAAGCAATGCCAATCTTTCATTTATGGTGGCTGCGGAGGCAATGAGAATAACTTTGAGAGCAAAGAGGCCTGCGAAGAGATGTGCCCTTTCCCTAAAAACACTCACTGCAAAGCCTGCAAGCCTCGCCAAAAGCTGGTGACGAGCTTCTGCAAAAGCGACTTTGTTATCCTGGGCCGTATAACGGAACTAACCGAAGACCAAGACTCGGGACACGCGTTGGTGACAGTGGAGGAGATTCTAAAAGATGAAAAAATGGGATTAAAATTCCTGGGGAAGGAACCTCTAGAAATCACCCTTTTAAATATGGACTGGAGCTGCCCATGCCCCAATATGACCACGGTGGATGGTCAGCTTATCATCATGGGTGATGTCCACAATGGGATGGCCGTCCTGCAGCCAGACAGCTTTGTGGGCATCTCCAGTGTCCGGCGCGTACGGAAGCTCCGTGAAGTCATCCACAAGAAAACCTGTGAGCTTCTGAAAGAATTTTTAGGACTACACTAACCTTACTCACGTGTGTCAGCCTTTCAGCTCTGTGTATTGTATAGGGCTAACAAAAGCAAGGCTAGTGTGGAAACTAAAGACAAGCTACTGTCTGAAGATACAATGTATGTAATATGCAGAACCCTTATTTTAATCTATTAATGATGCTTAGAAACAATGTAGTATGCTCTTTGGCAAGCTCATAAAATATCTATGGATGGCTATTAATCTTACTTTGAAATCAACCTGTTTGTATAGAATTGCCATTTAACTAGCTGATTTATGCAATAATTATATAATTCTTGTGTAGTTTCCAACATAAATGACCAAATTCGTAGCATTTTTGTAGCTAATTGATACATAGCTAAATTGCACATACTGTCGATTTAATCTGTCTCACTTACAGCATGGAAATGTTATGGTAAATCATTAAAAATAAGTCACAAACTTCTGTTTCCTCATGGTAACACTAAGTACATTACAAGAGAAGAAACTGTAAATTATTGTCTATATTGACTATAATTATACATGTCAAGCCAATCTATGCATTATGAATTTGCTCACCTTTTCATGGAAATCCACATAGCAATTTTCTCTCAATTGTGTCAATTTTGAATACAAGCCCTGCAGTCCTTACTCACGGGAAAAAAAACATTGAAGTAAACAGGGCAATCATCCTGGGTCTAATAGCCATGAAAACAAATACATGTCCAAAGCCAAAACCACAATTTCACAGTGTTTTGAGTCCAACATCAACACCACTCATTTCAATGCACGTTCCTATTTTTATTTTAAATAAATGTGGTGTAAAGCTAACGTGAAGAGTCTTTGGAATTGGGATGTCTGCCATCTTGGTTTTGGAAGGCCATTGCATCTGAGCATGTGTGGGGATCTATTGCTTAATTGTTAACATGCCTGAGTTTCCAGGTAATAGAGTAGAATTATAGAAGTCAGAATAAAATTAAAGATAGAAAAGTGCCATACTCATTCTAACGATTACGTGACACACCCAGAGAGAAAAACAGAGAGGCATACACACATTATAGACACATTCATAAACAAACACCCAGTGGGTGCACTTTAAAAACTTCAATTAATCTGAACTCCCCCCATTCTAAACAGTATTCCCCATTATATATAGGAAATCTCTCTCAAATCAGTTAAAACATTCTAAGTATGGCCACTGTATATATGTGTATGTATAAATACACATACAGCAAGAGAAGGAAATAGGCATGTGTGTATAAACACTATTGATCATTACTAATACTTATGTGTCTAAAAGGTAAAATTTGCATATGCACAATTTTTAAATAACAAAAAGGATGATCTCAGAAATACCCTGCCTCTGTTAAGGAATGTCACTGAGCTGAGATTATGAGTGTATATGCTTACATATGTCATTCTTATCATTATTACTATTCTCTTTGTTCAGTTGTTTAAGTGAGCTCCAACAATTGTGTCTACTGTTGCACAAAAGACCAGTTCAAGCACGGATCTGGGTTGAGAAATGTTTTAGCTTAAAGGTAAGAGGGTGTTGTTAATATTACTCTGTGGTGCCATCTACTGGCTAATCCAAGAGCCAGCAGGAGGTAGCTAAAGCCTTGCATTCCAGATGGTAAAAGGTGCTGAGACAGCACACACACACACACACACACACACACACACACACTTACACTTGCAGGTGTATGTTGGGTCTGACTATGAATGAGACATGGGGAAGTCTGTGTAAAAAGTTTATGCTGAATTTAAGCACCTCACTGGAGACTCCTAATCCCTAAGGTCCACATATATTGTATGTTTTGCAAGTGGCAACAAAGACTTCAAGGATGAAATTTAATGGACAATAAGAATGTTTTAAATATGGCCTGACGCAACTTTTAAATATAGGGCCTGACTCATTTGCACTAAGGCTCCTTTACGCTACTCTGGCAATAGGAAGATGCCTTAAAGTGCATTTTCACCCACCTTACGGCTCCTGAGCAGTGTAAGTGAGAATCAAACCCTTTTGTTTTACCCTGGTCGGGGATACAATTCATCAACATGCATGTTCTAAGCAAAGCCTGACAGAAGGGTTTCAAAAAACAAAGTCAGTATTAAGGCTCTTCTTAGCTACCAAATTTTTAAAAAGCCAAATGCTATTGGTCTCTACAGCAGCACATTGTCCAGCACAATAACGGTATGATTTTTACCTCTTTCTTAAATGGATGTAAGAAGAATTACAATAAAAACATAATAACATTTACATACATTCTTGTGAGGATCGTATTATGGGCTGGGCTATGCCAATGTCTGTCATGCTTTGCATTCCACTGGCGTCCTGCAACTACTGTAGGTAATTCTGCTATGTGTCATTCACCAACGTTACTGCAGCTTGTTTGTCATTTTCCAGGCAGCCAGGAAATAAGGTCTGGCATATTTCTTCCAGACTGAATCGCCTTTTCTGACATGAAGGGATCTAAGTGTGAATGTTTAATAAAGGCTGGGTTTCTACCGTTATTTTCTCCAAGAGCTTAGAGGAGTTCTCTGCAAATAGGGGAATGATCAAATGACTCTGGAGACATACTCTGAGGGGTGAAAATGTACTGCAATTGTTTCTGCTTTCAGGTAGTAAATTAAAGCCCTGAAATCTGGTGTCAGAACCAATCTCAGGATTACTATTCAGGAAAGCACTTATGCACATACTTAACTATTAGGTATGTGCTTAAGTCCCATTGACTTCAGTGTGACCTATAGTTAAGCATGTGTTTAAGGGCATGTGTGCAAAGCAGGGCCGGTGCAAGGAAGTTTCGCGCCCTAGGCGAAACTTCCACCTTGCGCCCCCCCCCAGCCCTGCAGCAGCTCCCTGCCCTCCCGCTCCGCCCTGAGGCGCGCCCCCCCGCCCTGCGGCAGCTCTTCCCCCCGCCGGGGAGCCGTGCGGCAGCTCCCCACCTCAGCTCACCTCTGCTCCGCCTCCTCCCCGAGCACGCCGCCCCCGCTCTAATTCTCCTCCCCTCCCAGGCTTGCGGTGCCAAACAGCTGATTGGCGCTGCAAGCCTGGGAGGCGGGAGAAGTGGAGCGGCGACTGCGCACTCGGGGAGGGGGCGTAGGAACGCTGTAAAAAAAAATTGGGGGCACCGCTTTTTGGCGCCCCCAAATCTTGGCGCCCTAGGCAACCACCTAGTTTGCCTAAATGGTAGCGCCAGCCCTGGTGCAAAGTGAACTCTGATGAATAGGGGTGGACTGATGAATCAGCGTCATAAAAATGATAACACCGATTACCTTATTCCGTGAATAGGTCCATTGAAATCAAATGGAGCAAAAACATGGGTATTAAAAATAACATTCAGCATTTATTCTAATTGTTTCCACCCCTCCCCTCCATACAGGCATGTATTATGGGATAATTCAGTTTCTGGTTGCTAAGGGACAGACTGTGTAAGTAAATCTGGCCTGCAGTGTGAGCCGTGTGGAGGTGCACCACTCCAGTGTGAGTGCAGGTGGCTCCGTCCCTATGCCAGCATGTAGAAGTGTGCTGGTGTACCCACCCCTTGGTATGGTATGGCCTCCTCCATCTGGCCTACCCACCAGCTCTACAGCTCAGGGTAAAGAGGGGGTGTGGCCCACCTCCTCCTGTCGCACTCTGGGGCATACTGCTGCCGAGGGGAGTGCAAAGTTCCTATACTCCCCCTGCACAGAGATTGTGATTGATGCTAACCCTTGCACAGGGTCCCCTCGAAACCCTTCCCCTGCTGCATACCAATACAATGGTCAGGACAGGCCGGCTCGAAGGGAGTGGCCAAAATTCTGAATGAGACAGAATTAAAACAAAGTCCGTACAAGGCCCATGTGACAATAAAATGAACACTGAAAGCTGTGGGGGTCATGCCGAGAGCAATATAAACTGATTATTTCAAAGTGACAGGAGTTGCTATGATCAAAATACGAGGGAGGCTGCACTGCAGTAGGTTTTGTATAATTCATCTGTGGAGATTTTTTTTTTTTTTTAAATTACAAACCTGCTGGCAAGGTGCAGATCTGGATATGCACCAAAGCAAATGGAATACACCCACTTTTTCTTTCAGGATTATGCAGGGCCACCCAGAGGATTCAGGGGGTCTGGGGCAAAGCAATTTCGGGGGCCCCTTCCATAAAAAAAAGTTGCAATACTATAGAATACTATATTCTCGTGGGGGCCTAGGGCAAATTGCCCCACTTGCCCCCCTCCCCGGGCGGCCCTGGGATTATGCCCCTTTCTGACAATTATTAAAAAAGATAAAAGACTGTCATGTCTCCTGGCTACCCCATCTTTGGGCAAGAAAAGAACATCATTATGACATACTGCGGATCCCAGAAAAGGGGTGCAATCCACTAATAATACTTAGCACTGGAATGAGCCATTGCATCTCATCTGAAGATCTCAACGCACTTCCCAAACATTAGTTAACTGAACTTCACAACACTCCGTAGTGTAGAGAAGGGATCTATCAAGATCAGGTCACCTACCAACAAAGTGCTGTCCACTGTGAGGGGCAGTTTGGCAGCTGTTTAATGTTTCTATGTGCTATTAGACAACAGTTTAGACCAGGACATGAGAAGTAGTACTGTATCCAGCTAAGGCCTAGTCTACACCACACTGCTTTTATGCTGGTATAACTATGTTGGTTAGAGTGTACAATTTTATTTAAAACTGATACAGCTATACTGGTACAACCCCTAGTATGCACACAGTATTTAGGATTGCCACCTCTGAAGTACAAAAAAATGATCCTGAGCCCATAAAACTGGACAGCTGGCTGTTTCTATAGGATTGCCACCTCCAAGATGCAGAAAAACTACCCACTGGCCAACCTTCCACCAACAAAAAACAGCCACTGGCTGCACCCCAATCTTCCCTAAGAAAAAGGGTCCGATTGCTAATTACTACTACAATGTGAGATAACTATTTTACACACACACACACACACACACACACACACACACACACACACACACA
>NW_020664543.1:12512484-12543941 GCF_002925995.2 Terrapene triunguis | reverse complement strand
CACACACACACACACACACACACACACACACACACACACACACACACGCTATTTTATAATTTTTCTTACCTTTTCCTACTTACAGCACCGCAGTCTGGACTTTGGGGGTATGAGCTTTAGAACACTGTAATGTGTCCCCAGTGAAACAAAACCCCCAGCACTTACAAAAACTGGCCAGGTGTCAACCCTAAGTGGGTCCTGAGCACCCTTACCTATTTCCCAGGACAGCTACTCAAAAGAGGGACGATCCTAAGAAAACCTGGACACGTTGCCACCTTAATAGTTATACTAGCTAATGGTGCCTTATAATGGTATAGCCTGTGCCCCTTCCTTTCTGGGAATAGCTATACTGGTATAAAGCATCTTTATACTGACATAACTGTATCCACACTAGGGAGCTTGCACTGCTTTAACTGGGTTGGTGTAGATTGCACTATACTGGACTGGACTGGTTTAGTTAAGGCAGTACGGCTTTCTAGTGTAGGCAAAGCCTGAAACTGTTGGGCAAGTTAAGACAAGCAGAATGTAACTGACTGACTTGAAATTGGGAAGGAACACTAGATTTAGCATCCCTGTTCTTCCAAAAGTGCCACGGGGACCATCTATAACCACAAGGTCAGGGCTTACAGGATTGCCAACTCTTGCAACTTTATTGTGACTTTCGCAATTCTGGGGGGGTTTTAACCTGTCTCGTAAACATGATGAAAGGCTAATGAATTTTCCCTTAGTCTTGAGTGGCAGGCAGGATGATGGTCCACAGTGTTCGAGAAAGGAGGTAGCAGGGCAGGCTTTGGGGGGAAGATTAAGAACTCTGTTTTAGCCATGTTGAACTTGAGATGTTGGCTGGAATTCATGAAGGGATGTCAGAGAGAGAGGCTGAGGTTTTAATTTGCACAGAAGGAGACAGGTCTAGGGTAGAGAGATAGATCTGAGAGTTGTCAGCATAGAGATGGTAGCTATATTTGCGATTGTGGATGAGATTACTCAGAAATAAGTTGCAGAGGAAGAAGAGAAGGAGACCAAGGACAGAGTTCTGTGGAACCCCTATTGACAATTGGTGGGGGTTCTGAAGAGGACTCTCCAAAAGACATGCTGAGGAGCAATTAGAAAGGTAGGAGGAGAACCAAAAGCAGACAAAGTAATGGAAGCCAGTGATACTTACTCACCTCCTCCTCTGTTGCGAGAATGAGAAGGGCAATACGTTATGCCTCACACAATGAGCCTACAGTTAAATGGAAGCCAACCAGCATATGAATCAGAAAATGACACGGTTTCAAGAAGTAGGAATGAAGAGCAAACATTACCCAGAATGCAATAGACCCATGGAATAAGTCACTAGGGAAGGTGATTGAAACAAAGAACATGAATGACTTCAACAGGCACATAGATGTACTTCTGCAGAAGGAGGGGGCCTGAGAAGGTGAAATTGAAATGAGTATGTCAGAGCAGAAGGGAGCGTTGGAGCTTGGGGTGTATGCAGTGTGAATTTGTCCAACATTTCCAGACTTGGGTGCCTAAGGCCAGACTTCATGGAGCATGGTTTTCAAAGGTGCTGAGATCCCAGATCTACCTCTGAAGTCAAATGATAGCCATTTCTGAAAATGAGGCCACTTAATCAGGCACCTAAATATGAATTTAGGGGTGAGATTTTCATGGACTTTTCGTGGGATGTGGGTACCTAACTACCTTAGGCACCTAAGGTGGGATTTTCAAAAGTATCTATCTCTGGGTGTCCAGGTTTGAAAATTTGAGGACCCAATCCTCTGAACTCTTGAGTTCTAATTCAGGCAAAAACTCTCAGAGAGATCAATGGGATTGTGCTTGAATAAAAACAGAGGCCTAGATTCCATAACTCTTACACTAAGCTGTATTTCACTCTCCAAGTAATGTCAAGAATTGCTTTCAGTGGGACCACTCACGGAGCACCAAGCTATTCAGTGTGAGTATGAGTGGGAGAACCTGACCCTGAGGTCTGGTCTACACTTAAAATACTGGCATAGCTATGTTACCTAGAGGGTGTGATTTTTTTTTTTAGCTGACGTATCTATGCTGGCATAAGCCCTAGTGCTAACGCACTTACACCATCCTGAACAGTGGTTTTGTTGGTATATCTCTTGAGCCGGATTTACATTACAAAGTTTGGCTACCTTCCTACCTACACTCCCTACCTGGAAGAACTATGCCATTAGAACCCACAGTGTAGATGCAACTATGCCAACTAAAGAGTGCTTCTGTTGGCATAGCCAATATTGTTTGGGGGAGGTGGGGTAGCTATGTCCACAAAAGAACTCCTGCCTGCTTACACTGTGGCTACACTAGGGGGCTCTACTGGTATAACTATAGTGGCCAAGTATCAGAGGAGTAGCTGTGTTAGTCTGGATCTGTAAAAAAGCAGCAGAGAGTCCTGTGGCACTTTTAAGACTAATAGATGTATTGGAACATAAGCTTTCGGGGGTGAATGCCCACTTGCACCCGACGAAGTGGGCATTCACCCACGAAAGCTTATGCTCCAATACATCTGTTAGTCTTAAAGGTGCCACAGGACTCTCTGTTGCTTTTTATAGTGGCCAAGGCTCTGTAGTGTGGACAAGCCTTCAGGGAACTGGTGTAAACTATGCCAGCAAGAGAACTTTTATGCCTGTATAAGCGTATTTGCCAGTATAACTAAGCCAGCAAAGCTTTTCTAGTGTAGACAAGGCCTCATCAGTGAGAACTTCAGGTTTAGGCACTGTGCTTTAAAGTCAAATATTAAATATTTCCCCCAAAGCAGGCTGTGGTTAATGATTGACTACACCTGACCTCCAACTGCCTTATTGATTTACTGTTGCTGTCAGAGAACAAAAAATGAAACCCAGGCCCAGATGCTGAGACGTGTTCTGAATGGAAATTATACAACTGAATCAAAGTTCTTCCCACTTTCTAAATCTCATCACAAACGTCAGCTCCAGCTCCTGACCTACTAATGTAAACACTGGTGGGATACGAAGATAACACCACAACGTAACTGCACATATCTATTAGCAAAAAAAAGCACAGCCTGTTTAATTCACAGCTATTTATGGCTGGACAAATGATGTGACATTCAAACCTGAGAGTTAAGGGACCTAATGGAAAGGCATTTAAGGCTGTGTTGTAGGTAAGACTCTGGGGTCCTTAATCAAGCAAAACTCTTTCTGGCTACAATGAGACCCTGAACCTGCCGGTATTTCATTAATCCCACAGAAGAACTTTCTTAATAAAGCATGCAGAGTGCACAGTTGCCCAACCACAGGCTTTTGGCCCAAGTCTCAGTATTTTGGAGGATTTCCTCCAAAACTCACAGGACTTGTGTCGGGCCATGGTTTTGTGGGTTCTGCAGGGGCCACAGCGAAAGTGACATTCATTAGAACAGAGGATGAATATAACCTCTCCTGCTTCAGAGCATAGGTCAGCCACTGCCTGTTTGGAGTTAGGAAGAAACTTCCCCAATGGGCATTTTATTGCATAATTTTCCATTTTGGGTATTTTGCACCTTCCTTTGAAGCATCTGGTTCTGGCCACTGTCAGAGACAGCATACAGGACTGTAAAGACCATGGATCTGGTCTAGTAATTTCTATACTCTTATTGGTGTCTGATTTTACTAAGGACACAAAGCAATGCAGGTGGAAGGGGAAAGGGTGGGGAGCAGGAGAGAATGAGGAAGTCAGTGATCCATCTTGAAAGAAATCCCAGGCTTTCCAATTACTCATTGTGGACTGGCTTGGCAAAGCACTTTAGAATCAGGCTGAGCTGACGACGTGCAGGCGGAAAAGGAACTTGGAAAGAAACTAACTATATAGAGTTTCAGGCCTGTTCTCTCTCTCTCTCTCAGCCCAAGCATACTAGACCTGAATCATGAAGGGCTCAGTGCTCTGAATGGAAGAGTAGCTGCTGATTTGATTACCATATCCAAAAGGGATTAGGATTGTAAAGGGCCAGCTTGTTTCTGTGCATTACTACCCTCTACTGGATAGAATATAATCAAGCAGTGTTCAGCAGATCCAGCTGTGCAGGCTGAAGAAGTGAGGCCCTAATATCACAACTCTGAGGGCCACTCCGAACACTTGCTGAGAACCTGAGGGCTACAATTAGTACGCATAGAAATGTACATACTTTGTTAAAAAAAAACCACATCACGCTCAGATTCTCAAATTTGTATAGTTTTTGATAGCTAAATAAAAAATGGCTTGATTTTGAAGTTTGGTGACTTTAAAGACTGTCAGTTGATGACTCTGAGCCATGAAATTTGAATTAGATTCATACTGACTCTCCACAATGTCTGTTCGGGTTTGGATCTGGGATACTGGTTTGGATCCGTCTTTTGAGATGGGCTTAAGCCACAAAGTTCACATCCAGATTCATATATGACTTCCTCAAAGGCTGAATTCAATTGACTAATTTGGAGTCAGTCCAGATCGACACCAGAGTAATCTAGAGCAGAATTGGGCCCCATGTTTCCTGAAGTTTTTCAAGTCACTTGGGTCCAGATTTTCAGAGGTGTAGAGGCACCTAAATATGCAGATAGGTGCCTAGTGGAATTTTCAAAAGTGCCTGTGCAGAGTAGGTGCCTAACTCCCATTGATTTTCACTCAACATCTTTCAGCACCTAAACACCTTTGTAAAACTAGCCCTGGAGCCTTTTGTCAGCACCTCTCTGCAGGGCTGCCAGGTCAGAAATTGCAGCTTATTGCACTGCTTCTCTGTGTGAAGAGAGTCGAGACTTCTAGTCTTTGTAGCATCATCTAAGAGGGCAAAATCCATCCATGCTGTAGGTCCACTGCAGTCCATGAAGTTACATGAGGGTTGAATCTGACCCGTGCTGTTTATCATAGCATCTGCCCTTACATTAAGCTATTTCTTTTCAATCTCTCCCCCTTCTGTGAAACTTACACATCTGCATATTATGCTCCGCACACTTCAGTTTGCGGCCAACTTTGTCAGAAAACATGAGAACAAAAACAAACTGAGAACTTGCACGAATAACTCGTATTTTCAGAACAATAAATATCCTGCCCTTCAGGAAAAGAAAAGCTTGTGCTAGAGTACCACACAGGAATGAAACTGCAAGCCTCCCACAAACTGCAAATTTACTTTCTGGCATGCCAATGTATAAGTGCTTCACTTCATGCTCTGCAGCATCATGGTCCCTGCAGGCACGCAAAGAGGAAAGAGCCCATTCCCCATTGTGTCAGAGATGGTTCAGCCTGTGGAGTCCACGTGTATTTCTCTGTAGCTGAACCATTTGCAGAGGAGAGGAGCCGTTGTCATGGAAGAAGAAGAAAAAAACCTCTCATATGGTTTTGCTTTATCCCACAACTCACCCTCCCAGGGCTTTGGCTGCACTAGGCTGTTCTGTCGTTTTACCAGCTGCTGTACTCTCTGATGTCATCCATACATGCAGATTCTCTTGGAGAAGTACAGTCTATCCTGCACCAAATGCCAGTTTTACTGAGAACTGTATATACATAGCTACACATCGAATCCATGTGTTCTGAGAATAAACTGTGAGGCTCAGCAAGTGTGTGTGCGCGCGTGTGTGGGGCATACATCTCTGGGTGTGCATGTGAGTCAAGGCGAGAGAGTTCAGAGCTAGTGAAAGATGTCAGACTATCAGCTCTGTAGTTCTCTGTTCATCCACAGTAAGTTGTGCCATCCTATGAGGATGGCTAGGAACTAGGGGTGACCATTGTACTCCAGAGCCTCAGCTGGTGAAGACCAAGCTTTTCACAGAAGGGATGGACTGAATCACACTGAATGGGGAACGTGTGGTAGAGGAAGAAGAATGCAGACTGCAATGCTCTCTACCAGCCCAACACTGATATTCATAGGAGCAGCAGGAAAGCTGTTCTCAGTAGAGACCTGAAGGGAACGATGCAACAACTACAGCTGGATGAGAGCAGGGCCAGCTTTTGGAATGTGGGTGCCTCCAATAAGGTCACTTGTGATGTGCCACTCATCTCCAAGCAATCTTTCCCTCCTCAAATCTTTACTCTGCTTCAGATCGGCTGCAGCTGATAGATCTGCTACATAGCTGGATCTGCTGAACACTGTTCAATGATATTCCACCCAGTAGAGGCTAGTAATGAACAGAGACAAACCTGAGCAGACAGAGACCTCACAGTCCCACATCCAGTCGGGGGCTGTCCAGCGAACTGGGATTCCCTTAAAAATTGGGGACAGCTTTATCCATGAGTTTTCCGAATCCCATAAAGTTCAATTCTGCTCAACACAAAATCTCCTACCACGCTGTCCTCCCTGTCCCCAAAAATACAATACACACATTACAGCTAGGGGAGAGGGAATGGCAATGGCCATGATCACACAAGCTTCAAACTCTGGCGCCCTCAGTCTAACCTGGCCAGATCACACCATAGGGCATGTGTTATGGTGGGTAGAGCTGGAACTAGGCGTTTGATAGACCTGGGTTCTCCTCCCAGTTCTGCTAAGTCACATAATGAGTCATGTCACTTCATCTCTTCACCATCAGATGGAGTTACTTATCTCCTTACGGGGGTGTTCTGAGTTTTAATCCATTTTTAAAGATCCTTGGATGAAAGGCACGCTAGAAGCACAAAGTATTATCATCACCGTGTAGAGAAGGTGCTGCTTGATGAGTGTGTGATAAGTACAAACAAGCAGAGGAATATGGATCCTCGTCCTAACCACCCCCTCCCATGCTGTGAGGTCATTTTGGACCCAATCCTGAAACCCTTGACTGATCCCATTAAGGTTAATGGGACTAGTCATCTGAATAAAAATAGGTAGGATTAGGCTCTTGGTCTGTCCAACAAAATCTAACCACTTATGACTTCAGTTACTTATGTCAAAATACAATGCCATCAGCTGAAAAGTGTCACGCGCAGTTACTACAGCAAATATGATCCCAGCATATAGAAGGCCCAAGTCCCCAGCACAGCTAAAAATTCCTTTCTGCAACTCTGGAAAAAAATTAAACGTGCTACTGCTACTTTATTAAAATTACACCCCATGGTGCTCAAGAGGCAATATCCTGTTGCTGTCCCTAAAACTAACACCAGGTGGCACTTGACATCACAGTATGAATTGCTAGCAAGACCTTTTCTTTTTGTAATTGTTGACTTTGTATTTGTTTATTTAATTAGCCCTTTAAATTGAAGATTTTTTTTATTATGACTAGATTTGTCTTGCTTTAATCGATTGAACTGATATTTAGATACTCTGCTGAATTATTTATACTTTCAGGGTAAAATCCTGGCCCCATTGAAATCAGTGGCAAAACTCCCATTTCACTGACTTTATTTTTAGCTGCTCTGGAATATGGAAGGAGAGATTTGGGGTGTATTGTGAAAACACTCATTAGAAAGTACAATGATCCAATCAAACATTTCTAGAGCTGGAGAAATAATCCACAGTGAATCATTTATTTCTGAACAGAGGGGGAGGCAAAAAGTATCACATTTTTCTGAGAACGGGTAGTAAAATATCTAACTGTATTAGCCCAGTTATTCACGAATCACTTCAGTGAATAATCTTGGATCTGCAGATCATCTGAAAGATCAACACTGCAATCAAATTCCCAATTCCTGGTACAACTTATTGTAGCTAACAGATGTGTCCGACTCAGGTAATTAACTAACACACCACGACTTTCAAATTGTATATTTGGTTGTGATATTTGCAACTCACAATTTGCATTGTGTTAGTGAGTTAAAAGAGTCCTCTAATCAGGGGATGGACACAGTATCTTGTGTCTGATGTAACTAACCAGCACGGGGTAAATGGCAAAGACAAAATTCTCCCTTTGGTTTTGGCACTCAAGGTAAAAAGGAGATTTTCAGAAGTATTAATGTAAGCAAAGCCCCAGTGCTTGAACGTTCATGTGGTGATCACAGCCAAACAAATGTTCATGATTGATCAGATCTACTCTAGTAATTTGCTTTTTGGCATAAAACAGGATTTAAACACAGTTCTGCTAAGATGACTGGGCCACTGGCAGGCGGTGTCACATTTTCAAGCTTTTTTTTGCTACCACAAGGGCTACAAACTTTTTTTAAATGAAAGCTGAGATTCTCACCTAGCCACATGACTCCAGCAGCTGGAGCTTTCAAAACACACCAAATATCACAAGACACCTGATCAAAAAAATTACAAGGGTTAGTAACATTGTGCCTTCCTCTCTGCCTCTGGACTTTATGTTATCTTTTTTAAAAGATTTAATTTAAGATTCTGTGTGCCTTTTTTCCCCCTTCACCCTTTGGACAGGGTCTTCCTGATCTGGCTTTTATCCTGCAAAATTATAAGCTTCTGTGGTCTAGTCCTGCATGACAGTCACAAACACACCCATATATCTAGACAGCTTACACATAAACACACACCCTGTCACACACACAGTCATTCATTCATGGGCTGGTGTAATTTATTCATCCCAAGATGCACCTGAATGCCAGCTACTTATTAATTTTATTTTTCAGGTTTAGCTTTACAACTTTTTAAGCAGGCAAAAGGAGAAAACGTTCAAGAGGAGTTGCTGCTGCTGCTACTACTGCTGTTGGGTGGTGAGATTTGCTCACTAGCAAGTGATTTGTAACAAAGGAAGTATTTGACAAATTGAGTCTGTTTTCTTATTCACACATAGCCGGTGGATTGGGGGGGGGGGATTTGTTTTGCCTTTCTACAGCTTTGTTTTATTTGTTTGTTTGTTTTATTTTCTACAGCTGTATTTTAAATTATTCCATGTGTGTTTTATGGAGACATATTACAGCCCATGAGCTACTCTCGGGCTGTTTAGAGTGTAAGCACTTTTGAACAGAGACTGACTTTTATTATATACACCTACAGCACCTAACACAATAAGACTCTGATTCCTAATTTGGGCCACCAGGCCCTACTAGATTGTAAAGACTAAAATAATCATAATAACCATAATGAGGACTGTTTCAACTGTTTGATATTCACTTGACCTATTGTTTCGACTGGACTGGCTTCTTTTGTCTGACTGGATGAGCATAACTCTTTGGATCACAATTCCACAAGCACTCCTGTTCTAATTCCAGTGTAAATGATCACAACTGTGAATTTGAAATTTAATTTCCAGAAACATTCTGAACTAAACAGAAAAAAGTGCTGTTTCCACAAACAGCCCTGCCAGGAAACTAGTTTCCCAGAATATTTGTGGAAAGCCAATGCTACAGGGGCACGAAGAGTCAGCCAAACATCTGCAGATAGTATTTTGCACCCTTTGCTCAGCTCTAGTTCAAGCTAGGGGATATGACTTCAGTAAGAGCTGAGTGTTCAGAGTAGCCCACATTACCACTGTAGGGGACAACATCCCCCCTCTAGTGGATAGATAAAGTCTGCTACAGCTTCTTCCTACAGTACTTAGTTCTTTAGCAGTGGAGGTCTATGCTTGTATAGTGTGTAACGTTCTGGGTTCAATTCCCACTGACAACTCAGCACTTTGCAGGAACAGGCTCTACATTATCAGTAGGTAACTGTTTAAATCACTCTATATGTTTCTCATATTGTAGCCCAAATATTTTCTCCTTTCCTCTAAAGCTTCTCCTTTACTGCACCTAGAAAAGAAAGGTTTCAGAGTAGCAGCCGTGTTAGTCTGTATCCGCAAAAATAACAGGAGTACTTGTGGCACCTTAGAGACTAACAAATTTATTAGAGCATAAGCTTTCGTGGGCAGGTATCTATACTCACTTGCAGTGATTAGATATTAGATCTAGTTGGCCTATGTTCATCTGTAATTTGGAGTTTTCCTTCACTTATAGCTGTAGCTTGCTAGGAAGTAGCTCCAGGACTGATGCTAACAGAAGCTCCATTGTGCAGGAGTCGTACACAATTATTAAGTGTGCATTGTTACAGTTTTATAGACTGCCTATTAAAATATCACAGGGCTTTTAAAAACTTTATATCGCCGCTCTAAAATCCAAACAACATTAGATGCTGCACAGGTGACAATACAAACGCCTACCATCTGTGTGTGTGTGTGTGTGTGTGTGTGTGTGTGTGTGTGTGTGTGTGTGTGTGTGTGTGTGTGTGTGGCGTATTGGTTTATGTGAATCGCGCTATTTATGCAGAACTCATCGGACTGTGAACTGAGCAAATACACAATCATTTTGTGAATCCATTATTGGTAGTAGCAGATGGGTTTGTGGCTAAAATAAATGTGTTTGCAAACTCTGTTGGTTTTGCTTTCAAACATGTTAGTTTGTTTATATAATGTATTCAGGCCAGAACCCGCATTCATCCAAAACTGCTATTGGCTTGGAGTTTCAGTTCACTTAGTTTTCATGCAGGGTATATTGGTTTGTCTAAAAATTAAATTTGTTTGTTCAAATGTGGATCTAGAACCACTATGTATTTGTAAAGTTTACATAAAGCATTAGTGGTTATGTGCAAGGCAGTTGTTTCATTTAATATTAATTTGAATCAGCGATAGTATGTTGCTCTGCCTGTCAGTACAAAATGGGCTTGGGTGAAAACAGATTCAAACAGTCTGATTCCGCAAATACTGAAGTGGGGAGCAAATTTACTCATGCAAGCAGACCCACTGATCTCAACTGGACTGATCACGTAGATAGTCACATGGGACTTCCATTAAAGTCCAGAGGATGTTACACACATGAAACTGAAGGCAGAATTTTGTGCTGGTGTGTTTATTTTGGAGGTGAGGGATTTTTTGAGTTGTGGATTGGGGAAGGCTTCAACTAGCAGTGAGTGATGATGATGTGATGGGCGATCACTCGTTACCAAGTATGATCATCTTCCATGGGAGTTATGGGACCTCAGGTGGCTAATAAGGCCAATCTTTGAACCACAAGTTCTATTACAATGAGGGCAGATGTTTTCAGGCTCAGCAGGAGGTTGTTGACCATGACTGGAAACCAGTCTCTCCTTCCTCCTGCGCCTCTTGTCCTTGTCGGCTTGTCGGCGAGCAAATTCAAAATGCAGGCGACCATCACGTAGGACTTCACTCCATTTTAAGCGATCCTGGGCAAGTGTCTCCCAAGTATCATTTGATTTGGGAGCAGTATCCAGGGCGTAAAATAAAAAGGAGGAAAAGCAACATTTTCCCCACCCCAAAAAAACAACTGAAAAAAGAAATCCCATCAGCTGATTAAAGGGCCTGAGGGGAAACGTCTTTGAGTATGTTTCTCTTCTTTTTTTTGCGGCTGAAAATTCTGGTCTTTATGGTTTTTTCAGTCAGCATTGGAGCTAAATGGCCACTCAAATAGCACAGATCAGTAGTGGCTGCAAAACAGAGGTTCTGCTCTCTGGGTAGTGTGAAAGCTGGAATGCCACAAGATATTACTGAGGGGGCAAGTAGCTTAGTAAGTTTTTAAAAAGAGGATCAGAGATTTATATGAACAACAGCATCTGCAGTTATAGGAGCTAGGATAAAATTATGAGACCTATCCATGCTTATGCTCCAGGCAGGCTGTTAGCTCATCGCTGGCTGGGGTTCAAAGAAATGGGTTTAGGAGGGGGTGGTTTTAGAGGGAGCCATAATACTCCATCTTTCCAACCCCAAGCAGCATGCTACAGCATTGTATACAGAGGAGGGAAGTGTTATTGTGGCTTCCTAGAAATCACCACCCCTACCCCAGCCACTACACCCCTTTCTAACCCAACCCCCACTCACAAAGTGAGAGATACAGATGGGCCTTGCAGAATACCTTAGAATTCAACAGAATACATGTCTCTGAGTTCCCGAGTTCAGGATCCCCTTTGGGAACAGGGGTGCTGGAACAATTTGTATAGCGGGGGTGCTGAGAGCCATTGAACCAAACTGTAAATGCTGTACTGTATATAATGGAAACCATTTCAAGCCAGGGGGTGCGGCAGCACCATAAATTCCCACACCAATGCCTGGGAATGCCCTGCCTGCAGCCCCACCCGTATTAAAAACCACTCTCAGCTCGAGTGTCCTAGTTAATCTTGGCTGCTGAGGGGTTGCAATATCTGGCATTGGTGGCCAGACGAAATGGTCCCTTACTCCAGTGGCTCTCAACCTTCCCTGACTACTTTAAGGAGTCTGATTTGTTTTGTATACCCCCAAGTTACACCTCACTTAAAATCTGCTTGCTTACAAAATCAGACATAAAAATACAAAAATGTCACAGCACGCAATTCCTGAAAAATTGCTGACTTTCTCATTTTTACCACATAGTTATAAAATAAATCAACTGGAATATAAATATTGCACTTACATTTCAGTGTATAGTATGTAGAGCGGTATAAACAAGTCATTGTCTGTATGAAATTTTAGTTCGTTCTGACTTTGCGGGTACTTTTCATGTAGCCTCTTGTAAAACTAAGCAAATATCTAGATGAGTTGATGTACCCCCGGAAGACCTTTGCATACCGCCGGGGATACGTGTACCCCTGGTTGAGAACCACTGCCTTACTCTGTTTAGATACAGCTATTCCTCGGGCTGCATTGTACTATGCCACTGCCATGCCATCTTCTTACGACAATCCCAAAGTCAGCGGGCTTTGAAAAACAAAACCAAAAAATCCTGATTTGTGAGGGTGTCACAGGGTGCGCTCCCTCACTCTGGAGTTCTCTTTGCCAGCAGTCCTCACACACTCTTATGTCAGTTTACCAATGTACTCCGCCACCATCTCCTAACAACGTCTGGGGCGGGGCAGGGCTGGGCTGGTTCAGCACCAGGCATGTGGCCAGAGCAGAGGGCCCAGCCCAGCCACCAGCAGGCACTAGGGTGGAGAAGGGGGATGGCACAGAAAAGCACCAATCCCACTCAGCAATTCAACCTCCTGGCTCAGGATCAGACCTAGCAAAGCCTGTCCCCCGACCCCTTTCTTCGTAGGCTGCAAAATTCCTGTGCTAGCTTGCAAAATTTATACTATTCAGTAAAATTTCAGTAAATATTCAATATGTTTTTTCACCTTCACCCGATTGCCAACATTGTAGTGTATTTCAAATATAAGGGCCTGTTTTCTTAGCATCCCCGCCCACCCATGATATTATTATCATCATCATAATTAATAATAAATAATAAAACTAAGCAGTATTCACCTACATTCACCAGGCATATTTCTTGCTGCTTTTTGCAGCACTCAGCAACTCCCGATCTTGTTGTACAGAGATGAAAAAATAAGGGATGTCCCTTGTAATAAGGGCCTGTTGGCAACCTCCCCACCGACCACTTGTGAGACCCAATGGTGCTCCTGAAGCACAGGGGAGGGAGGTCTTACCTCTCTGAGATCTCTGCTTCCTTACCCTTGCTTTCAACCTCCATCTTTCCCATTCAACAGTCCCCAGCTGACAGCTGAATCCCTCTGTTAACTAATTAACCACCCAGTCGTAATCAATTATCTCCCAATTTGGCCCATGCAGAGTGGTGGGGGAAGATGGGCATTATAGAGTACACAGAGTGGTGAGCCAGCTCTAGGCTACTGTTACACAGGGGTGTAGAAACACAGAGCTACCTCCTTCTCCTCCCACCCCCACATGCCCATTCGTCCATCACAAGGCTTCTCCAGCATCACACAACTACTGTCTATTTTCTTTCCATGACATAGACCCATAGGGTCTGAAGCTGTTCCCACTGAGGTCAATGCCTTTGACTGGTGCATGTTCAGGCCCATGGGACCAAGTCCTAGGCAGTAGCATGCAGCCCAAGTATCTGTTCTGCTCTGCTCCACAGAGTAAACGTTTCTGCAGCCTCAATGTGCATTCTCCATGGAATGGGAGGAGAATGTAAGCTTTGCTGGAGGTGGGCTGCAGAGGCTATGAGCAGGCAGAGCTTGGACTCTTGCTCCTCCACCTAGGGGTTGGCACCCCAGATAGGACCATCCACTCCCCTGTCTCATCTGAGGGAACCGAGCATCCTAGATGGTATTGACCCTCACATGAACCCAATTCTCCATCCTCCATCATCAGTCTCCTTCTTTGGCTGAAAAAGTCAATTCACACACAAGAACATACTGCGATTCATTAATATGAATTAAATGCTCCATTGAAGGGCTAGGTCACTGTACTATCCAGTGGCTGGTCAGCTGCCTGCATCAAATGAACTGGTGGTTTCAACCCCATTCCTAATGCACAAATGTCGACAACACATTCAAAAAATCTTTTGGCTGGACACCCTTGTTGGCTGTCGTCAGACAGAAGCCAGGTACGGTTCAGGCATGCAAACTGAACTATGTTCTCACCCCTAGAAGTGGAACCTCCATCCCAGAGATGTGGGGAAAGCTTGCACTGCCACCTTTGCCCGTGCTGAGGATAGGTAGGGGACTACAGCACCTGAGCTAAAGTCCATTCAGTCAATGAGAGTCTATCCATTGACTACAACGGGCTGTAGACCAGGCCCTTAGTCTGCAGAACTGTCAGTCCAATACCTTTCCTTGACATTCCATTTTTATTAATGTTGTAAAAAAAAAATAAAAAAGAAAGGAATAAACTGGAGTGTTCACTAAAGAGGAAGCTTAGGGGAATGCTGGAGAAATTTCCCCTCTTCTCTATTTCCTCTCTATTTCTTTTCTTTGTTAGTTCTTTTCTCTCTCTCTCTCTAGTTTCCTTCACTACTTGCTTAATGCTGTTATCACTGACTAAAAAAACCCCAAAACTTCTCACCACTTTTATTTGTGAAGCTTTGTATAATTTTAGAGCAATTAGGGTTTTTTTAAAAACAGGAAAAGTGAAGGAAATATTTTCTCCCTTATCTTTCTGCAATATCAGAGCATGGCTGAATAATCGTTTATTCCAGTACATTACAACGGCTAATGGGACAGCTGTACCTCAGCGAATGAGTCGTTGATACAGCAAAGGCTGCCATGGACATTTGTCACGTATGTTTTGGTGTTGCTCTGCATCTCAACCAGGCCTCAGACTAGCATTCAGCGTTAATCGCCTTTTCAAAAGGATCAGCCTAAAAAACATCATGTGTCATTTTTAAATATAGGGGGAAATATCCAAAGAGAAAAGTGGTTGCATGAATCCCTGTTTCGCAGGCGTTTCAGGTTCTTCTCATTCCCTAACAAAATGAACCAGAGAGACATATGGTCATCAAGGCTTCTGCTGCTGTTAGTGCTTTGCTTAGCATCACTGGCACCTGATCTATGTAAAAACAGACAGCTCTTATGCTACAAACAGCAAAAGGTCAGTGCTGGCTGGCAACATGAGAACAAACCAGACACCACAGAATGCCTTTAACTGAGACAGCCGCTTGCACTGACGGAGTGGCCATTTAAAAGAAACCATTTAAAAAACAGTCAAAAAAGGACTTCAAATGGGTGAAAATAATATTAACAGAATTCCAGTTTTATTTAATCTCTTCTTCGTTTAATCTGTTCTTACCAACCTCTGTACGGAAAAGCTGGAGTTTAGAGTTACATACCGATTTAACACCTGATGAAGTGTTACATCAGCCCTTAGCACCATGCAGCCAAATGTGTCCCTGTTGAGAAGAATTTATGCTTCTATTGTCTGAGTTAAGCAGCAATCTTTGCCATTAACTTGTTAGGCGCTACATCAGTTCCCATGAAGCTGTCCCAATAAAGGAGCTGTCCTAATTAAGCACCTCCTGATTAAGTGGAGTATACGGTACAGTTGAAAAATAAATTAATAGTGTCACTTCTGTAGTCACTTTTGGAAGGATGGGATACTTGATAGGACATTGGAAGGGACTCACCATGCAAAGGTTCAATGCCTAGCTAAGTTACCGACTTCCTAGGTGATCTTTGGCCTACCCTTAATCTATCCAGTTCCTCATCTGTAAAATGGGGAGACTGCTACTACTTCATGGTGTTGTTGTAAGGATAAAATCCATTAATGATTGTGAGGTGCTCAGATACTATGATGATGAGGGCCATATAAGTACCTCATATAGATAGATTTCACTTGAGGATCTCAAACATTAAATGAACCCCACAACACCTCTGTGAAGCAGGTAAACGTTATTATAACCTTGTTGTAATGATGGGGAAATTGAGCCACAGCAAGGTGAAGAGATTTGCCCCAGGACAGTAGCAGATACTGAGCTTGGTGCTCAAATCAATAGGCCATATCCTTTCATCCCTAAGTAGCAGTCCTGTCTCCACAGAAGGATTTATTACATGGCTAAGAAAAAAATATGTAAAGAAAGAAACAACTGCCAGAAGATTATTCAGTCTTTGCTGCCCGTCTGATTTCAAACCCCTAAAATAAATGGAATTACAGAGAAGGCTGAAGAATATGGCCCAGGGTTGGAATCCAGGAGCACGAGTGGGGAGTGAAAGAAGAGTCTATGGATCAAACAGATAATTACAGCAGTAATTTGACAAATGCCAACAGCTATGGGCATTTCCCCTCTGGCTATGAAAGAGTTATATGATCCTGACCCCCTTCCGAAAAACAACTACTGGATGACTTGTTGCTAGCAAATATAGCTAATGACATCTGACAAAAGACAAAAATATCTGATGCAACAATGTCCTATCGAGGGCCACTCTCCAAAGTTATTCAAAGCTGAGTACTCTAGCACAGCTAATTGTTTCCAGAGAGCCAACTGGGAACCAAGTGAAAAGAGAGCCCTCCTCAGCGCACCCGGTTAAAATGAACCCTTTTGTTCAAGCAAATGCAGATATAAGGATTCCAGAGCCAAAGCCCAGGAATGTTGGATTTGGATCAGAACGGCATGGCTTAGGCCTACCTCTACAATGGGCCGCATGAGGATATTCAATCCAAATACCCTGAATTTGGGGGAGCATCAGAGTCAAGTCTACTTCACATATCATCCCCACTCATCTTATACATAGTTCATCTTCTATTTCAGCACAGGAATCACAGTCCAAAGTTTAAGCCTGAGGAAGCAGCTTGTGCATCAATCAAAATACCAGATTCAGATGAGATCGCAAACCAAAGCCCTGACCTCTTATTACAAAATCTTGCACCAAAACTCATCTTAAGAGGCGGGGCATTAACCTCAGTGTCCTAGGCAAATACCAACTTGAATAGCTATATTTTGACCAGGGCCGCCCAGAGGATTCAGGGGGCCTGGGGCAAAGCAATTTCGGGGGCCCCTTCCATAAAAAAAAGTTGCAATACTATAGAATACTATATTCTCGTGGGGGCCCCTGCGGGGCCCGGGGCAAATTGCCCCACTTGCCGCCCCCCGCGCAGCCCTGATTTTGACTCTCTAAATTCACTCCAGCAGTTCCAAGTAGATATAGTTAGCTTCACTTCCTGTCAGAAACTGTTGTATCATGTTGCTGTGTATTGCTGCATTCCACCCACAAGATGGCTGCATTTCAGTAGCTGGCATCATAATCCCCATATATCTAGTTTGTGAAGCAGTTTGCAAAGTGCTTTGGGACGCTCTGGGATGGAAGGGGTTATATACATACAAGAGATTATTACAGCATGATTACGTGATTAATTAATTAATATCATGTAAACGGTATTGCTTATAACAGTCATTCTTGCAGCATTTGTTCCTTGAACGTTGTTAACGAGAGCACAGATTACTGAAGCTTTCCTGCTTCACTGATGGATGAGTCAGGCTCTTGCACACAACTAATGATGGAAGTCAAGTGCTTTGCTTATTTTGTGCATTTCTTGTTTTGAAAACTAAAAGTCATCTCAATGTGCTGAACTGCAGGATGCAAACTAGACGATCAAAGGCCATAAAACTTAAAGGAGATGAAAGCAGAGAATGCCAGGCTGGCCACTGAGGAAATGTAATGGGTATTGAGAAAACTGGACAAGCTCAATACAAGGTCACTACTGACGGCAGAAAAGTACTAATAATATAATAATACTAAGCTCTTATATAGAATTTGTATCAGTATATCTCAAAATGCTTTACAGGTCAGTATCATTATATACATTTTACAGATGGGGAAACAGAGGAACAAGAGAGGTGAAGTGGCTTACCCAAGGTCATCCAACAGGCCAGTGGCAGATCCAGGGCTCCTGAGTCCCAGTCCAGAGTTCTATCCACTACGCCACGCTGCCTCCCTTGATTTGTCTCAGCATTAATAGGTAGGGTGACCAGACAGCAACTGTGAAAAATCGGGATGGGGGTGGAAGGTAATAGGCACCTATGTAAGACAAAGCCCCAAATATCGGGACATCTGGTCACCCTATTAATAGGGCACTCACAGATACCTGAATGGGCCCCTTCATTTATAAGTAAGGTTAAGATTATGTCTGTGACATTTTCTGCTTCAGCCCCGGGGCAGCGGGACTGGAGCTGTCAGCCGGCAGGGGCCCTGGAGCTCTGAGCCACTATGGGTGGTGGGGGTCCCCGCAGCTCCCAGCTGCCGTGGGGGGACCTGGAGCTCCGAGCTAGTGCAGGTGGCGGGGGAACCCCGGAGCTCTGAGACACCAAGTGCACTTGGGCTTTATATCAGTGACACACAGAGCACTCATCTTGTCTGTACATACCTTAACTCTACCACGCTTGCCACGTATTATCCTTATAAGCTTGTGGTGATTTTTGCTTTGTTTTTGCTTAGGGGAGTGCTGGTGACTGGATGCTCTCTCAACAGCCGAGAAACTGAAGTCCACTGTGCCTCAACTTGGAGGAACTGGGATGAGAGTGTGGCTCAGGCTCCATGGGCCAGTTAATGCCAGGCCTCTTGCTGAGGCTGCTAGTCAGGGTTGAAACAGTTTCTGATGTGGATGTGTGGGGCTGGCAGGACATTTGGTTTTAAGAGATGAGAATGGGATGAAATGGAGCGTAAAAGAGGTCTGGATGAGCAGAGTAGCAGGATAAGTGATCCTAGTAAAGCAGAGCAACTGGAGATCAGTTACTGAATGAGAGGAGCACCAGACCAGCAGGTCCTTACCGGGGTAGGGAGGGAGAGGCAGAAAAGCAAGAGAAGACATTTGAGGGGAAGAGCTGGGAATTAGTGTATTGTTAAACAGGAGTGAAGTTCTGGAACAGCCTTCCAATGGGAGCAGTGGGGGCAAAAACCTATCTTGTTTCAAGACTAACCTTGGTAAATTTATGGAGAGGGTGGTATGATGGGACTACCTACAATGGCATGTAGCCTATCTGTGACTGCTAGTAGCAAAAATCCCCAACAGCCAGAGATGGGGCACTAGATGGGGAGGGCTCCGAGTTACTACAGAGAATTCTTTCCCAGGTGTCTGGCTGGTTGGTCTTGCTGACATGCTTAGTATTCAACTGATCGCCATATTCAGGGTTGGGAAGGAATTTTCCCCAAGGTCAGATTGATAGACACCCGGGGGAGGGGGGGGCGGAGTTCACCTTCCTTTGCAGCATGGGGCCCGGGTCTCTTGCTGGTTTAAACTAGAGTAAATGGTGGAATCTCTGTAACTTGAAGTCTTTAAATCATCATTTGAGGACTTCCGTAACTCAGCCAGAGGTTATAGGTCTATTACAGGAGTGGGTGGGTGAGGTTCTGTGGTCTGCGATGTGCAGATCAGATTAGATGATCACAATGGTACCTTCTGGCCTTAAAGTCTATGATGTCAAGTTACTTAAATGCATTGCCCAGATCTGTTGACATCATAACCCGTTCATAGAAACTGATATGGATGCTGAGCTAACTCCAACAATTAGCTTCCAACCAAGGTGCCACTGTTCTCCTTCAGCTTTCTTCTTGGGAATGGAGGAAAGAAAATGCAGTTATGTAAACAGTATGAAGGCATGTAGATAACAAGTTAGTTTTAAAATAGCCACAGTGAACAACTGGAGGAGGAGAGGTCACCCCAGTCTCAGTTACTCTGATGAAGTGACACAGATATCATCAGATTTACACAATAAAACATAGCAAGTTCCATAAAATCTACAAACATCAATATTCCATGAGTTATTTTTTTTAATAAAAATAGGAATATAGGAAAAAGGGGTGGAGATCTGCATTATATGCCAAGGTTTTTCTAAAAATATTTTACACCTGTTCTCAGTTGTGCACACCGATCATATTTTATCAGTGAGGTAAAGAACTCATAATGCCAAAAGGAATGCAGTTTATCCATACAAGTCTTAAATGTTTTTCCCTTCTGTACTGCAAACCTCCTTACTACCTGCACTAAAATAAAGCCAGCAGGACAAAAGCCACAAACGCTACCACAGTAACGGTGTTAACTAGTCCCATTACTGTTTTCTGGAAACAATCACTTCAGCAGGATTTTACAATTCTGGCACTTCAATTTAGCAAACTTTTTATGCTGCTCATGAAAGGAATGCAGCCAACATTGTACACTCAATTTAAATCAACTTGCTGATGATATGAAAAAAGAGTGCTGAACTGTCAGTTTGCTTCATCTGCTTCAAAACTAGGAATACAAACTGAGGTATTTATTACTGAAACATTAATAGAACAGTCTAGGGTATCAGAGCTCTAAAGTGAACTCGGATTTGGTCCCATGTTGGTTCAAACAGCTGATTTAACAACTAGTTGTTTGGTAACTTGATATTTCAGAAATGCAACTGGACGGTTTACTAGTCACAGACTTTTTTTTTTTTTTTTGGTAAACATTTCAGTCAAAGCAGTGGCCCAGACAAAGTACTAGACTGTTGGCCATGTGACTTTCCTACAGCAGCCAGAGGTAATCATTTGCCATGGCTGGCTGGCCACAGCAAAAGCTATTTTGTGCAGCAGCCTAAGATGGTTATGTGAAATAAAATGGAAAGGGAATATATAGGCAGCAGGTCCCTATGTGCATGTGGGACTGATCCTCAACGTGTGGATTATCATTATAGTTCAAATCAATTGTAGTTGAGGCTACAACTAGGGTTGCCAATTTTGGTTGGAGGTATTCCTGGAGCTTTCATCATATGACATAACCTTCAATTAAAGATTAATCTTTAATTCCTGGAGACACCAGAACAATCATGGAGGGTTGGCAACTCTAGCTACAACAATTTATAGCAGCTGAGGATCTGGCCTGCTGCCACTCAATTCCCTCTTTATTCAGCGTGCCATCATCCCCCTTGATTCACCCTGTTGATTTTAGAATGGATTGGAAGATACTGTAACAACAATGGCTAGAGTCCCCAAGAAGTCATGTGACATACCACCTAGTAACTTCTTGTCTGAATAGCTGCATATGTGCTGGCAATAGGGGTACTGGCGCATCTCCTGGCTTGAAGTAGTAATAACCACCTAAATACATTGTTTCTGCCTTCAGCACCCCCACTATAAAAATTGTTCCAGCACCACAGAGTAGCTGTATGATTAATAAATGAACTGAATCTCCTTCTTAGCAAAACTAAAAATCAGGAGAATTGTGCTGGTGAAAGGTGCTGGATTTCAGCCCAAAAGAGTGAGATCCTTTATCCACAGAAGTGACATAACTAGGCATCAGCTGTGGAATCTTCCACACCCTGCTATGCCAATGAGCCTCTAACCTCATTACACAAATGCCTCAGATGTGACTTTTTAAATGCTATCATCCTGGACTGGACTGAGATTAGGGTGACCAGATGTCCTGATTTTATAGGGACAGTCCTGATATTTGGAGCTTTTTCTTATATAGGCACCAATTACCCCCCACCACCCGTCCCGATTTTTCACACTTGCTATCTGGTCACCCTAACTGAGATAGACTTAAAAACGAAAGCTTATGTCTGCCATTACCAGTTCCTAAGCCATCAGCTACAAGTTAATCTGATTTTAAACTTACTGATTTGATTTTTTTAAACATTTGCTACAGTATTGATGGTACTAGTTCGTCTCAGCTAAAAACTGTTCATTGCCTTTGTGCAGTTGGCCAAGTTTGTTGCGACAGCATGTATATAATTTGACCGACACATTTATTGCAAATTTATTCTGTTTGCTCACATTTGATACTTATTTTTGTCTGATCCTACACTATACAAATAAAGCAGGAATACATTTTATATTGACTGTATTGTGAAAGGAAGACCCTGGTAAATATCAATTTTGCAAAAATGCAAAATAAATCATTTGGATAAGCTAGCTTTATACATAGGGCCCTACCAAATTCATGGTCCATTTTGGTCTATTTCATGGTCGTAGGATTTTAAAAATCATAAATGTCATGATTTCAGTTATTTAAATCTGAATTTTTATGGTGTTGTAATTATAGAGGTCCTACCCCAAAAAGGAGTTGTGGGGGGCGGTCACAAGGTTATGGGGTTACAGTACTGCTACCCTTATTTCTGTGCTGCTGCTGGTGGTGGCGCTACCTTCAGAGCTGGGCAGCCAGAGAGTGGCGGTTGCTGGCCGGGAGCCCAGCTCTGAAGGCAGAGCCGCCGCCAGCAGCAGCACAGAAGCAAGGATGGCATGGCATGGTATTGCCACCATTACTTCTGTGCTGCTGCCTTCAGAGCTCGGCCCTTGTCAGCAGCCGCCACTCTCTGGCCACCCAGCTCTGAAGGCAGCAGTGCAGAAGGGTGGCATGATATGGTATTGTCACCCTTACTTCTGTGCTGCTACTGGCGGGGCACTGCCTTCAGATCTGGTCACCCAGTCAACAGCCGCCTTTCTCCAGTCACCCAGCTCTGAAGGCAACACAGAAGTAAGGGTGGCAATACTGCGACCCCTTTTTGGATCAGGACCCCCAGTTTGAGAAATGCTGGTCTCCCCCATGAAATCTGTATAGTATAGGGTAAAAGCACACAAAAGACCAGATTTCACTGGGGGGGAGGGGGCGTAGAAGGGGATTTTTCATGGCCGTGAATTTGATAGGGCCCTATTTATACAGCATCTCTTAAAAGATATGCAATAGCTTGATGCAGAAATTATAGGATGAGGTTCTTTGGCTTGTATTATGCAACACCTCAGGCTAAATGATCATAATGTTCTTTTCCAATTTTAGAATCTATAACTTTTTAAATCAGAAAAATGAAAAAAATCAAAAACATTGCAAAAATGTGCCACAATTTTTGAAATTAACCTTTAAAAAATGTCCTCAAAATTATTTCTCCATTTACAAGACTATTAAATGGGGTAAAATTCTGCCCTGAAAATATTTTCCCCACTAGGCTCTGGTTTCATTATGGAATTCTGTGTGGCACTTACATTTATGCCAGAATTTCCACTATAAACCTTGAAATTATAGGTTTATCATCAGAATTCTTTTAAAGAACTCGTGGCTAAAATTTATTAACCAAGATCCATTTAATAAAATAAAGGCTTCAGACCTTTACCCATTCTGAGTTATTGCACAAACAAAAAAATACATAAAATGTGAGTTCTTGCCAAGCCCCAACCTAAAAGCTTATTTTTAAAAGACTAAAATATTATGTAGGCTTGTCTTAAAGTTAAAAGAAAATTAAGGGTCATCACGCTGGAAAGATAATTGCTACAGTTCTGAACCTATTTCCACTGGGGTTTTGCAATTGATTTTAACAGGAATAGATTCACGTTATAAGGGAAAAATACTATGCTCAGTGCAAGTAATTGAGCCAAGCAGGTATTTGGGGGCAGAAGGAAATCCTCCTGTAGCAGCCCCCACAACCTACTCCATCCCCAAAACCAACCCACCCACCATGGAAGATCTGTAGAGTCTGTATCCATCTCATACTGGGCCTGCACACCTTTGCCACACAGTAGGATCTTAGAACTTTGCTTCACACTGCATAAAGGGGTGTGCACCCCCACCCCTCAAATCATTCCCCACCTTGTGCAGCAAAGGGAGCCTTTGAGAGCCTGAAGGCTAGGACAGGATTTCCTCCTAACTCCTGTGTGCTCTGCAATAATCTTACTTCAACTTTTTGTCACTCTGAAGTCTAGGTTCTATTTAAATTACAAATTTAGTCTGAGAGTTAATACTATGTTAAATAATGGAAAGTAAAATGCTAGATATTTGAAATGAATTTGAGTCATTAAAAAAAAAGAAAGATTGAGAAAAGGGTGCCAGTAAAACAAAAATCAGTTCTAAAGCAGCCCCAAGGAGCTGAGTGAAAAAAATGCCATAGCTCCAACTGCGGTAATGCAGTGCGCCCTTTGTGAGCACTTTGCAGCACAATACTCTAGCAGTAGGTGATCTCATTTACACCACAGCAGCTCCTGTAACTTCAAAGGAGATAACACCAGTACATCTGGAGTTATTTCACTTACTTTGATACACTACAGGTTTACACCAGGGTAACCATCTGATTACATAATGGAAATCAGACTCTGGTCCCAGTTGTACAAAACAAGCACAATATTGATCTAAATAAAGAGACCAGGTGCTCAACCTGAAGGGCAGGGGTGGCAAAATAGGTGATTATTTAGAGTAATTGAGATTTCCTACTAATATGTGAGGATGGGTGTTCTATTTTTATCTCCACAAATCAGATTCATCTTCATTGCTTGATCTTATGATGAAGTCCTACAATCTTCTGTTTATAACAAAAGATGCTATTCTTGCTGAACAGGGATATAAAGTATCACATGTGCAATGCCTGCATTATTTCCTGCATGGGGAGGTACTTAGGATCTCCACATATTTTGTGCCTGTGTGAACATGGAAAAATATGTACAGCCTGACAGTATTTTATAAAGGACTATTAAAATAAATTGCACTTAAATGTCACAAATGGTGATTATATAACCATTAATTAGTGCATATTAAATACAAAAATCAAGACCGTTGCAAGCCTGCACAATTTATAAAACTTAGTTATATCTAAGGATTCTATTACCTTGGATTGGTTTAATATTTTAAGGGTAGGACATGTGATTTTTCCCCCCCTCAACTTGTGTTGGGTGGTATCTCAAAGGAAGAGCAGGAATTACTCATGCACAGAGGAAAGAAGCAGACTTACACTTTTGCCCCTTTCTTTAGCATCAAAGCCACCTTTGGAAGTTAAAAGCTGGCAATTTTAAAGGAATAAATTGCACATTCAGAAGAGAAAATATGAAGAACTTGCTCACATGAGCAAATTCTTCCTCCTTCCCCCCCCCCCCCCCCATCCCCTTTTGGCCATTTTTCTCACTGTATTCACAAGGAAGTATTTCTGTGATGGGAGAATACTGGGTATGTGTAAACTGAACAAGAGAAGATTTACTTGGCACTCATTTAGGACAGAAGGTTGCAATGTAAATGTTTGATGTAACATTGAACTCCAAGACTTCAGTGCATGATCAACTAAGTGGATAAAATAGGCCGCATATCGGATTTTTATAAAAAAGGTCTCTCCTTCCTGCAGATTATTCCTCACCTGGTGGTAGCCTCCATCTATAAAACACCAGAGATGGATACTATGAAAGTGAATGACTTGGAATGGGCAGAGGATAGAAGAAACCCAAAGGTGATCTTTCCTATTACAGGCTATTTAAAACATGGGGAATAAAAAAAAAACTCTGGACTATATATTATGCTCCCAGTTATCCAAGCCTCCTAAACCAGCTGCACGTCTTCCCACCTTATTCCTAGGGAGCTCAGATAATTATCATCCAGGCTGAATGTCTTTTTTAACAATTATCCAAACACCTTAAGTCTAGACACATGAACACCAATAATACATAACAGCATTATTAGGTTAAAGAGTGCATTTTTCAGGGTATTATTTACTTGACATTTTCCAGATTTGAATTTGAACACCTTTCAGAGGTACTTATTTCCTTTTTAAAATAAGCACCTTCCATTTAAAATTGGATACTAAGCTGTAGAATTTCATTTATACTTGTTCATTGTTGCTTGATTAGTGTCAAGGTAAGCCAGATGGTGAACTCAATACAAACAAGCTAGTTAAACATAGGTAGGAATAAATGCCTAAAAAAACCACACACACTATTACTGCATTTGAACTTTAGTCATCATGGGACTTAGAGATGCAGGACTGACAATGCTATCCTAACAAATCCCTTTGCTAGTTCAATACTTCTTCATACCCCCATTCTCTCCACTGCAGGACAAACGCCGCTCCATGGTGTTGACAGACATCCTTATTTTTACTTCCAGTACTCGGCTACTCCCAGAAAAAGCTAGACTCTTCTACTCAAACCAAACCATATGGTGATTTTGTGCCTAGGTCTTTTAAACTCAAGTGGGCTAGGGCCAAGCCTCATTCACAAAGGCCGGTTTAGAAAAATCAAGGTTCAGACAAATTTAACTATCGAGTTTTAGCTTAAAATGCATTTTTAATATGAAGCACTATACTGTCAATTATACTTCTATTAACTTGCTCCCATTGTAAAACTGGAATTACAGTGGGCAGTTTGAACAAACTGTTGATTCTGTTAGCTGCTTTAAGGATTAAAAATAATGTAAGAGTTCCATTACCCCTCAAGAAAATCAATGAACATCAGTGCTCAAAAGAACATGCAAGAATGGGGGAAAATACCTCCAAAATATTCTGTCAGTCCACCTGTTTTGTCAGCTCAAGGCAGCAGGCTAGTCAAACAGCCTCTGAATTTTCTTCCGGCCACTCATACGGACAACTAAAGTAAAATGTTCATGCTTTGGAAGCCCAGTAAATTAGAACAGCAGTTCCATCTATTTCTGGAATATAACTTATTCATTGTCAAATACTGTAGTTATATTAATTTTTAATGGATTATAAAATGAAAGTTTAGGATCAGTTTACTTGACTGTAAATCAAAAATTTTATTCACTCTACTATCTGAGCTATTACTTCTTAATACAGAAATGTAATGCTGATGCATTGGTCTATGACCTCTAGAGATAATAGTTCAAATCCACTCAGATTACATGGGAAGTGAATTTCACTGCATCACCTGAGTCCTTTCTAGATATGTCATATCACACAGTAACTCAACATTAAAAAAAACTTGTAATCTTAATTCTCAAGGGTAAACTAAAAACCACCACCTGATCCAGGTGTAAAGGACTGCATATATAGAAAACTTGTTTGTGAATGTTTGGTCAAATAATGCTAGCCAAGTACTTAAGCTGTATGCTTTGCCAGAACTATTTTAGGTAAAGCAACCCATTATTGCTGTGTGTCAAGTACAGCAATCACTTTCCATCATTCCTTTGTGATACACTGAGTCAGACCTTTCTGCATCATTAGCATTTACAACACAATAACTGCAATGCTCTTCTCTTCAGCACAATAGTAAAAAAGACCACAACAGCCATTTAATTTTAAAGAATTTTAATACAAACTTAATATAAACTATTTCAGTCCCTCTTAACATATAAGACACTGACTCAAAATACTTTTATACCATTTTTTCAAGTATTGCACAATGTAGGTACAAAATTAATATATACGATTACATTTTCTTCCATAATATATAGCAAAAATCTTTAAACTTTTAACAGAAAATACAATTTGTGTTTCTTTTTGAAAAAAGCAAATATTTCGTACATTTTAATTCCACCACTAAGGAATATTCTGTACACTTTAAATTTTTTTTTTTTTTTTTTTTTTAGAATAATTGATGTCTAAGATGGATATTTTACAATTTCAGTAAAAAAAATACAACATGAAGCTGCTGCAGCTGTCACAGATCACTGTAGTAAAAAGATATAAATGCAATACCATGTTGTAGAAACAATATATATACTCTGATATTTTACAAACTTTGTACTAAATTAAATTATACAATTAGAAAAAGACCAATAAACCCACTTATTAGTGCCAATTTTTTATATATATAAAAATCAGCCATGTCCTTGCTATATCTTAAATACTGTAAGAGGCCATATTTTGAGTATATTTTTTAATGTACAGTCAGTATAAAATAACTTTGTGCTTGGCTGGCAAATGAAAAAAAGATGCATGTTGTATTTATCTAACCAAGCTTGAATGTATTCATACTACAAGCTTTAAAAAAGTCTCAAGAAGTGGAAAAAAGATACACCCTTGGGTACGTGCATTTGAACTTGTACAATAGGATTTATTTGTATTTCATTTGTTTTATTTTTAGTTAGCCATAACAGGCTGGAATTGCTGGTTAGAATACTGCATGTTGTTTAAGCTAAAATTCAAGCCATCAACAAAAGACTTCTCATTTAGACCTCCATAGGCTGCAAACATATCAAAGGCATTACTGTACTGGAGAGGACTGAGGTTAAGGGGGCTGTCACCAGGAAATATGCTACTGGTACTACCTTGACCCTGTATGTTAGGGAAAATGAACTCCTTTGCATTAGGAGAAAGGGCAGAAGTCTTCTGCTGTTGCTGCTGCTGACTGCCTAGGCCAAGCCCATAGAGCGAATGCATGGAGGAGGAAAGGGCTTTCTGCTTCAACAAGTCATTGACATTCAAGCCAAGGTTGGTGGGAGAAGTGCGGGCGACCTTGCTGCTACGGCCGCTATTCTTCATTTTGGTCGAGCCAAACTTGGTGGCAGCAAATGTGGCAGTGGTGAAGGTTAAAGGCTGAGTGGAGCGGGGCATGAAAGTTGGGCTCACAGCAGCAGAGTGACCAAAGGGAGGAGAAGGAGAGCTAGACACTGAAGATGCTGGGTCACTAATTGGCATGAACACCTGGGCCTCTGGGTTAAAGCTGTTCTTGATTTCCTTATCCAACTCACATCCATTTTCATTATCATCCACATAAAGCACTTTCACTGGTCCCTTTTCACCAATTTGATATGAAACCTCAAATGGGTCAATCCAAACACTAAGATCCTGAGGCAGGTTGCCGCGAACATCATCAATGTCCAAACCACTCTCTTTGGATGCTTGTTCTATAACTGGGTCCACTTTCTCCCCTACATGTATACATCTATACCCTGATCCTTTGTATGGCTTTTCCGGATACCAGTGCCCTTCATACTTCTTTTTAAGAAGTCTTTCAAGCTCTTCACCAAAAATGTTGACACGTCGTCTGGGAAGCTTATTGTACAAATATGAAATAATAAAATTGAGTGCTACTTGGATTTCAACCTGCATAGCTGCTATGCCAAAGTTTAACGTCCGTTTCAAAACCCAAAGAAAAAAAGTGTTCAAGATGCCACAGGGAAACAAAATTTCATTCAAAGTGCTGATTCTAGTAGATTATTATCCTTCACCTTGAGTGTTCTTGTTCCTTTAAGAAAAAAAAAGCAAATATATCCAAATAAGGAAAGCATAAGATCAGGCTCCAAGGCCTAATATTCTGGCCTCATACTCTACCTAGAATAGGTTATTTCTCATCAGAAGACATTTGTAACATACTGCCTTTCAACATGACTTAAAACAGAGGACCTCAAATACATTCCACAGAACTTATAAACAATACTATGGAAGATGCATTAGGAAGGTGTTTAATGAGTACAGCATAAGTCATTTAAAAATCATTTGAGCTTGCAGTTCAGCCCTTAAGTTATTTGCAAAGCAGCAAGTGTGTGTCTAGGACGTCATAGCAATGCTAAATGTGCCAGGCCTGTCAGGGGTTCAATTACCAACCCCCTATTCTGGGTGATTTATAGAACTCAGCTGCAAAATTTAGCACCAAGCTATTAATTTAGCATAAAAGGTCTCAGTCAAAGAACCACTTCTCATTTTAAGGTTTGCAAACATATCAGTTGGGCTTTAAGTTACAGATATACTAAAAAAAAATCTACTGGTTGTTTTAGATGCATTTTGGCACTCGAATAATTTAATTATGCCACATATATCTTTTTAGGTCAAAGCCAAACACCTGCACCAACTGTGCATTTGATGGAAAATACAACTGAAGAAACGGTCTACTGATGAAGGACAGGGATTCTTTCCCTCTCCCTCTAGAACTATTATAAGAATACTTTAAATACACACTGTGCACACACAATAGAGCAAATACACATTTTCTGTCTTAATTATGGCTGGTAGTAATGGTCAATGAATCCATTCCTATGTACTGGTTCAAAAATTTTCATCTTCTATAAAACTGCTTAAATATCAGCTAAATGCACATTTTAAAACATGTCAACATATTTGGGAATTTTATAAAGCTATTATAGCCAATAGGATCAATCCTCATTTTCCTCTCTCTCTCTTCAGATTTTATACTATATATAAAATGGAGCCATGGAAGTCACTCCTTCATTAAGGGTATAACAGAAATTCACATAAATATACAATTAAAACAAGGGACAAGAGCAATATAATAAAATAACATGCCTCACTACTGATAATCCTGCAATACCTTAGTATAACAGTCTGATTTAAAGATGGAGTTTCAATCATAGCTTAAGCAGAAAAAAACAATACATTTTGAGTTAACACCTACAGCAGTATTTTACTTAAATTTTTTTGTTTGGCCCAGCATAACAATTATTTACAAAATTTAGTAAATCAGTCATTAAGGAACAGGAAAAGTCAAAGCCAATTTCCAAATTCTGCAATCCTATTTTTATTTCCTGCCCCAATTGGGTAGTTTTGCAAAGTTTAACCCCATTTTTAAAGCCTCCTTTAATCTCCCCCACTTCCCCCTCAAACATGATATGGGAACAGCCTGAGAGGCTGTATGATAAGGCGACCTTTAAACGTTTGCTGGATCAGCACTGGGTGGGGATAAGGAAAGATCAAGGGCAAACAGAAGATATTTACAAAAGGGGACTAATTCGATATGGAAAAGTTGATTGGGGTAGTTAAAAGGGACACTAAAAATGATTTATTAATCCATCTGTTTCATCTCCCCTTCCCGATGTCCTTTAGGATAAAATGATCCTCAAAAACACTGAGCAGAAACTACAAATTCTTGTAAGCCTCAAAATTGAGCCTTGGTACAAGCCACTGAATAAACCAAACAGCTTGAACACTGCAAACAGGTTTTTTGTTTTGTTTTGTTTTTTTTAAAAGGAGGATGACATTTCTAAGGTATCTAAGCATGTTAATTATTCTAATGGTGGTGGGGGTTAAAAACAAGAGCCTTAAGCTGTGTGTGGAGAGTTACATAACCAGGCAGTTCGGTCTCATTAGATTTCTGCTCACAGCACTGGGAGCTCCAGCAGCAAGAGACGGAGGAAGAGCATTTTCTGAGTGCACAAGAGACAAAATGAAGGGGAAGAGGGGATGACTGGAGAGGAAGCACTCTCTCCTGCAAGCACTCTCTCCTGCACCAGCAAGGCCAAACCCAGTTCTCCTGTGCACCCCACTCCCAGTGACACCCCTCAACCTTCTCTTATTTGGCAGGGCCCTAGAGGAGAGGGCTGTTAGTGCTGGTTAAAATGCCCAAGCACAACGATATATATTAGTCAGTTTATGCAAAACTCACTCATCCGAGCCATGATGCGTACAATGAACCCCCCATGCCATGGCTGTGCAACTGACCGAAGCACCTCCTTCCCAGCCAGAGGACCATTTCTCCTCTATGCAGTTGTGTCAGGCCCTACCCAGGTTCTCTTTTCCCTGATCCCCTCCCCTCCCCACGGGGCTGGGTCAATCCCCCCACCACACCGCCATAGGGCTGTTCCAATCCCACGCCCCTGGTCCTGTACC
This sequence comes from Terrapene triunguis, assembly GCF_002925995.2. Lineage (NCBI taxonomy): Eukaryota > Metazoa > Chordata > Testudines > Emydidae > Terrapene > Terrapene triunguis. The sequence continues at coordinate 12,512,684 of NW_020664543.1, read as the reverse complement.
TTCTCCCCCTCCCCCGGGTCTGTGCCAACCCCAGCTCCGGTTCCACAGCCCTCCTCCCCCCACAGGGCAGTGCCAACCCCCCCTCCGGTTGTGCTGCCTTTCCCCCCAATGGGGGTAGTGCCAACCTGCCCAGACCCCACCACCGCCCTCCCATCCAGGGGTGTGCCAACCCCCCTCCCCCACTCCACTGCACTCCCCCC
>NW_020664543.1:12410499-12507484 GCF_002925995.2 Terrapene triunguis | reverse complement strand
TGTTGCTTTTTAAAGAGTCCAAATATTCAGAAGCGGTTTTCCTCACACACCAATGGAAATCAGGAGTAGTACCATTTCATTCAATGGAGTCATGTCAGATTAAAACCATTCTACGTGAGTGGAGAATCAGGCCCTCAGTATGCAGGCTCCTTAAAAGTCAGTTCACTGTTTTTGTTTTTTAATATCAGTTGTGTGTATTATTAGGCCCCAATTGTGGTTTTAAACCTGAGTTTTTATGGCTAGCTTCAAACCTGACAATAAGCCAAATGAGCAGGAACAGGCTTTAGAAAACAAAATATAAGCTGCCCCCTCCCCCTCCTTCTCTGTGTTTGTGTAATAATACAGAATTTTGGCATGAAGGCTGCATGAGCCCCAGGAGAGATTTGAAAGTACCAGTCAGAGGAAACACCAGGACTCTTAACTCTTTGGAGTCTAGAAGTTGCGAATCTCATGTTATCACAAGACTCCAGGAGCTGGGGTTTTAAAAAATCATCAAAAATCACAAGACTCATGATAAAATTGCAAGCATTTGCAATATTGGTACTGCTCCCATGAGTAATCGTTGCAGGATCTAGTCCCCAGATGCGACTTAGGGACAGTGTGGTTTTGTTTTGTTTTTTGGGGGGGGAGGTATTATTTTTACAATTTGATTTAAAAATAATGTGAAATAATTGCAAAAAGCAATTTCAAGTAAAAAGACAAAGCTATATTTTTTAAATTAAAATATCATTGGGCTACTTTGGGCAAAAAAAAATGAAATTGATTGTTGTTGCAACAGATTAGCAGGTGTCAATTGCTTCAATAAACATTCCATCATGTTATTTTGCTTAAAATTCTGGTCTCAATGGAGATGGAAGTAGGAGTTTTCTCCATCTAAGCAGCTTGTTGGGGAGCAGTAAAAAGCTGCACACAACTTCATGGATCGGGTAAAGGAAATGGCTTCTTTTCAGGTCCAATGGTGAAGACAGGATTTTGGAATCTGGAATCAGAATTAACCCTATTAATGCTGCCCCTCACTCCATCTCTAAATTTCAGTGCTTTCATTGCATTTATAAGTCACCAAGCAAGTCACTTAGCAAGTGGTCTTAAAAAACCGGAAGAATTCTGCTGCTGGGCTGCTAAATGAAATCTTGATGATCAAGCCTTAAAAGGTTATAAAAATGGAAGCTTTTTCTTTTAAATGCTTCTAATGTTAAATACATGAAACTGTTGTGATCTGAATTAAATACACAAAGCAAACAGATTCAGAATTAAGGCAGCTGTGGGATCCTTAACTCTTTTATAGCTCTAAAGATGGAGATGGACATTTTTATAGTTAAAAGAAAATGTTTAATGTAGTAATGCGAATATCATACACTATAGAAAAAATCATTACTCTTTGGGACAGGGTTCTCACTGCAAGAAAAGACGCTAACCATAACCATAACCTCTTCAGAGGGTGGGTCATCAGCAGCAAGAATGAAATCCACTTCCAAAGGAAGTCTTGACATTGTCCTTCATCTGTCTGGGAAGAGAACACTGACTCCAACACTGTAGTGACTATTTTATGCCTTCCACATATAGTACATCAAAAGTAGGGTTTCATAATGCTTTATGAGCAGGGGAGGGATAGCTCAGTGGTTTGAGCATTGGCCTGCTAAACCCAGGATTGTGAGTTCAATCCTTGAGGGGGCCACTTGGGGATCTGGGGCAAAATCAGTACTTGGTCCTGCTAGTGAAGGCAGGGGGCTAGACTTGATGACCTGTCAAGGTCCCTTCCAGTTCTAGGAGATGGGATATCTCCATTAAAAATATATATATATTGAATTACCAGAATCTTAAAAGATACAGGGTCTAATCCAGCATTCCTTGCATACCAAAAACCCTCAATTGATTTTAAACAAGAGTTTTGTGTTCACGAGGAACGTGGAATTGCACCTACAATGTCTTTTATTTATTTTTATTAATATACAACCAAAAAAAGCACCTATTCCTATACTCTAGGGAAATCTTTAAAAATAAAACCAATAAAAAATACATCCAGTAGCGAAACTTCACCCACATTACTAAGATTATCCAACCAGATGATTAATTTTAAGAGAAAACATGTAGTGCCTTTTCCTTCCTGAAAAACCTAGCCCACCTTCTTCCCTAACACACCAGCACAATATGAGCTATATCAGACCAATGTGGGGAGGGAGGAGGGAGAGTCAAAGGCCACAGGGGAGGCCCCATCAGCAGTTTCCTCTCTGTTAAACCATCTTAAGCCCAGCCACCAATCACAACAGTGGCAGTATCATGTGGTGGCTGCCATCTTGGCCAACACCAGGGATTGAATCAGGGACCTCTAGAGCTAAAATAAATGAATCGCTACAGTCTGAACTAAAGAGCTAAGCTCCACAGTGGAGAGTTGTAACAGACTCACATCTTCAGAGGGGGACATGTAATGTACAGTGACCAATGGGTTACAGTAGCATAGGGAGAGAGGTGGTCTCTGAAAAGGCAGGACCCAAGCTATATGATAGAGGAGCCTGAGGCTTCATTTACTTATAGCAAATGGCAGTAAAGGAAAGCGAAAAGAACTCCAATGAAATAATACGGAATCTCAGCAGAGCCAGCTTAATACACTAGGCTTGATTCTCCACTGCCTTGCCCTTGTGTAGTCATTTCCATCTGTGAAAAGTAGGGGCAAAAAGCTACATCAGAATGGTTTTACACCCAATTTGCACAAGATGTAAATAATTCTATGACGTACAAGGAAGGGGAGAATCAAGCTCACAGTGTGTATCCACCTTTATTTTGAATATTGATTTACAAACATGGCTGCAGCAAACATACTTTTCTAGAACACAAGCTTGCTGGATAAAGCCTTATCTTCAGGGAGACTTTTGTTTGTTTTTTGTTAAATAAAGGACATTGTCAATGAGAGATACTATCACCACCATTAATTATTAAGGCCCCAATTTAGGAAAACATCTCGATTCAGAACTGCATTTAAGCACTTGCTTAACTTGAAGCCTGTGGGATTTAAGCACATGCAGAAGTGCTTCCTGAATAGGGATAGATTTAAATAGACACCTAAGGGCTTTTACTTTTCATCTTTCCAACGTGTGTACTTTTTTCATTTCACTCAAACTGGACAAACTATAAGTAAATAGATTGGTTAGGTTTAGGATCAGGTCCTACCCTCACATAGAGCCCCAGAGATTCGGCAAGAGCACAGCACTCTACCCCACATACATTCAGTTGAAGGATCTGCACCTTTGCTTGTTTCTAGTCCTATTCACTTTCCAGTGACCGCACTGGCCTAGTGCTGTTTGGCTTCACATAACACAGCAAAGGAATGTGTACATGTAGAACAAAAATACTCACCTCTTTTCCCCAAAAAACCAATCTAAATTTGGTACCTAAAATAATTGATAGTGCACCTTTTACATAAAATATTAATTAATATTAAAGGTACTTGTGGGTTATAGAGTTCTGGGTCCTCACTTACCGGTAAACCCACAAGTACCAAATTACAAGTTAAAAGATTTACACTATCTTGGGAAAATGTATTACTAGTATTGTATAAATACAGATAGCTTAAGTGAAGCAACATCTTGAGAATTGTCAGTATATTGATATACACACAGAATTTATTCTCACTATCCACATCTTCAGTGATTATATTTCTTTTGATCTTCTCCTCTGAGTGAATGCTGCCTTTTGCAGAGTATATATAACATTTATGCTGACAATGAAACAAAGCTTTGTAGGGTACAGGACTGAAGCAGACACAGTCTTTTTTTAAATGCTTTTCTTTGTGGAAGCAAATCTCTCCTTTCAGCCGGGACTGGAGCTTGGATTTGGAAAATATTGAATGTATTTCCCCTGTATGCCCCCCCAACACACACATTTCTACCCTTGCAGCAGCTTTTAACACACTTATCCCTATTATCTAAAACGTGACCAACGTCATGCATCCTGATTGCTCTCCCACACATTTCTCCTGTTACTGTGATCCTGAAATGTAGAGTAGATTCTCTTACATTTAACTTTATCAACTCAGGCAATAACTTCTCCATAAATGTGACTGCATCAGATGCTGCTTAACTTCAAGAGATCTTTGACCACCACTTCTGAAGGACTTTGATCAGGCTCAGTCAGTGGAAGAACCTTGTAAAACTGCTTTAACAAAGTGAAAAATCAGGCCCATAAAATGTGGAATAGCTATCAGCATAGGAGTTCAGACACAGTGGTGATGTTCTAGGGCTTTGAGGCGGACTGCATGAGACAAGTTCTGACTTTATTGTGAGATCTAGTCTTAGGTCTTTGCTGCTTTTAGTAGCCATGGTGATAATGAAGTAGGAACTGAGATAAATAAAGACAGTCTCTGGAATGTGGAAAAGGTGATTTTTCTGTAGCTGTCACTAAAGATTTCACCAGCAGGACTGATGGGTAATGAAGACATTATTTTCTATAGATAATTTGAGTGATCACTCAAACAAGTAATTCAAAGTGATTGGATTCTGTTGTAGAGATCATTATTTGGGTCTAGAAACAATTCATTTCAGGGCCTTCTTCAGGTCAAGCTTCATATTCGGGTTTTATATTGGGTTACTGTATCCAAAAGAGAAAATATTACCTTTGTCCAGTGTCTAGAAGCTCTGTGGTCCTGTTCCAAAACCCAGTGAAGTTAATGAAAGTCTTTCATTGGTTCACGTTCTAAATGTATTGCTACCAAGAGCTAGAGCTTGAATATCAAGGGTCAGGAGTCAATACCCCAGTATGGTTACATCCAGCCCCTTGCAATCAGTTCACTATGGAAAAACTTCTCCAAGCCTGTGTTGTCTTTGCAGGATAGGCACAACTGATTTTTATAAAATGGCATTAAACACCACTAAGGAATATGCTCTGTTTTACAAAGCACTGCTGTGCCTATAAGGAAAAGGTGATCTGTCATTCATCAGCAGCGTGCTGGTGGGGATGGCGTTCTCTGTTAATCTAAAATGAAATGTATCAAAGTTTGTCTCTTCCTTGGGAAAAATCACTATAGTCTTGGGCAAGACACAGAATTCAGTTGCTGGCTAAGAGAGAGGAATAAAAATAGGACAAACTTGACATCCTTTTGTGAAGATCGGGGGTCAAAGCCCCACTCCCCATTTAACTTCAGCTCCCATATTTTCTATTCCCCCCTAAGGAATGTCTGATGCTGGGAAGGCTCTGTTCTAGAGGAACAGGCCAACAGGAAAGCCAGTTGGTAATCTGAGTGTTGGAGGAGGTCTTGGGATTGCCAGCCAAAAAGAGAAGTGAGAGACTGTAGGGAATAAGGAGGAATATAAATAAAAATATCAAGAAAAATAACAAAGAGAAACATATATATAAATTTACAGGATTAATGATATAGAAAAAGAAATGGGGAATTGTTAATGAGTAGCAAAAAAAAATTCTGTAGAAAATGAGGAAAACAAGCCAAGAAAGAAAGTAAGTTTTTTTTAAAAAAACACCTCTAGAAGGCTTGCTATTTAAATGTTTTATACACTAGATTGGCCAGCATCTAAGGAAAATTTTATTAAAACTCAGGATGTTTTTTCTCCTACAGTGCACCTTTTAAATGGAAGAATGACAATTTATGGTCAGTTAGTTCCATGGTACCTGATTATAGGCCAAATTATGGAGTTGTGACTGTCTAACTGTTATTCAGTGAGCAAAAAAGGGCACAACCCCTATTTCTTGTCTCTGCTTCCTTTCAGATCACCTTTAAAGGGAACCAGGGGTTGTTAGACAGTTTTTCAACATTATGAATTCAGGTCTTATCTACACTGTATTTTGCTGGAAGACCCTCTTTTCCTGGAAAACTAGTAAATTTATCAGAGATATTAAGGTTGTGAAACTTGAATATCTGAAAGAGAAAGTGATTTTCATTCAGACTGTTTAAACTCTTCGCTTTTTGTTTGTTTTTAAACAGCTGTTTAGCACAAAATCCTGACAAACAGAAGAGAAAGAAGCTCTTCTATTAAAGTTTTAACACCCTTGTTTCTTCATTTAAAAACAGTGAGCTTTCAGTCCACACTTCTGGATCCTCCATGAGAGACCTAGAACAAATAGACAAGACATGATATTCCTTCCATTTCTAAGGGTTGTTTTTTTTTAAGCAGAACCTCTCCTTTTTCAGAAAAATAAAACAACCAAAGAATATTAAATAATATGAATAAAAGTCTTCAACAGTTCCTTACTATCTGATCCTGTAAACTGCGAGTCTGAATTTGTTCCCATTGAAGCCAATAGCAATGTTCCCATAAAGCCAGTGGGAAGAGGATCAGCCCCTCCTTGTTCTCTAGTCTTTCAGGAAAAACAAGGTAAATATGTCCTGAATTTGTCATTAAAAAAAAAAAAAAAGCTAACCTTTTGGTTGTGTGTAAGGAGGGGGAGAACCCCAGCCTTTCTGTCCTTATTCATCTTGGGAAGAAAAGAGGGCAAAACCGCTATTTCTTCCCCCCATCCTTTTCACGTCACCTTTAAAAGGAAGCATTGCTTGTTAGTCAACTGCTCCTGTAATGTAGTCTGTAAAAGAGACACCTTGTTTAAACTGCTTTTATGACCTTTTCCTAAGCACTGATGACTGAATTCTTGCTATACAGTGTTTATTTAAAAGAAAAAAAGTCTAAAGCAAAAAAAAAAAAGTGTAATGTCCGTGGGAGATCCCATCACATTCCTGATCAATCTCTTAGAACAACTATTGATGACACAGCCCCTAAAGAGGAGTCCTTGTGGCACCTTATGCCCAAATAAATTTGTTAGTCTCTAAGGTGCCACAAGGACTCCTCATTGTTTTTGCTGATACAGACTAACATGGCTACCACTCTGAAACCAGCCCCTAAAGAATTAATCCTATATTTTGCGTGGATTGTAAGATCTCAGGGGCAAATACCGTCTTTTGGTTCTGTGTTTGTACAGCACCTAGCACAGTGCAATGTCCTGGTCCATGACTGGGGCTCTTAAATGCTATTGCAATTCAAATAATAAATAATAATAATTAATAGTGTTTTGCATACAGCCCAGTGTGTGCTGGAACAGGAATTTGGTAGCTTAGTCCTTAATAGATACCATGCAGAGTAGACATAGTCAGAAAAGTTGATAGTTACATTCATTAATACTGAATCTTAGAGCATTAATTCAAGAAGCCTCCAGTAACCTGCTGTGCTGTCAAGCTGTGACAATTTGAATGATGGTGACTTCAAAGTAGAGTGAGTTTGAATGTCAATGTCTCATTATAACACACAGCATGGAAATTGTTTTCATAAGAGGATCAGGCTTTCAAAGCTGCCTTAAATGAGGAAGTCTCCATCCAGATAAAGTGAGATTTGAACTTGGGGCACTAAATTTCAAAGGACAATTCCTCCAAGACTGAACATCACTTAAGACTCCTTTGTAGGTACTATCTTTTCCCCCTGCTGTGAACCCACCAAACTTTCCACCTCCAAAGAGGATACTAGCTTGAGGATAGACTAACTGGAGTCTCTGCTTTATGAAACCATGCCAGTTAAAATGTACCTGTGTTAGAGGGCTGTGCAGATAAAACAGATTGCAGAAGGATATGAGTGAGGGATAGAGAAAGAAATTCCAGATGCCTGAAATAACCACTGCAGACATAAAGAGCCAGCAGAACCCAATAGAGCTACACCAATTTACAACAGCTGAGGATTTGGTCCCAATTCTCTAAGGATGTGACCCAAAGCCCCAGGAAGTGAATGGGAATCTCCTGTTGACTTCAGTGGGCTTCGGATCTGGCCACAATTCAGCTATTATTAAAAACAATGGAGTTACACAGATGTGAAACTAGTGTAATGGAGAGAAGACTCAGGTCCCATGTTTCTTCTTGAGAGGTGGAAAGCAAGTTCTAACACAGTCCAATTTCCCCATTTTTATAAGGCATCACTACAGGAGGACTAAATCTGTCACAGGTCACTCAGAATAAATCATCCACTTATTACAACAACTCCAAAGTATAGTGAACACACTGACTCTCTTCTCCAACACCCTAATTCCTTCTTTTTGGTGAGCACATTTTTTTCCAAAATAACATAGTGCTGTATTTACCTTACCAGATTGGACGAATGGTCCATCTAACCCTGCACCAACCTCCTGTAATGGCAATATATTATGTCAAATCTGTTGCAACCAGTCTAGGTCTCCCAGGATTTTATGGCTACCATTTTGCACATTATGGCTACTTGGTACTTCAGGGGCAGCGAGGATAAAACATAGATCCTCCTGCTCCAAAAATCACAGGTCCTTACCATTTCAACCAAAGAAGAATATTTTTTTGTCATTAACAGTAAAGAGCCTATAATACATAGTTGAGCAATTCTGAATCTATCCAGTGCAGGGCAGTGATACATGTACACACACACACACACACACAAACAAGCCAGCTCATTCTTTACAACAGAATATTTTCTCTTGAATTGACAAGCAAGTAGAAACTATTATATTGTACATTTTTTATTAATAAGCAAGATTACAGATTTTATCTTGAACACAGTAGCAATTGCTATATTGCTAACAGACTAGTGGCCAGTCTAGTCCAATATTCTGTATCTAGCAGTAGTCACAAGCATATAAGGGCTGGTCTACACCCAGCCGCTAGTTCGGCGGCTGGGGATCGAAGTTCCGGGTTCGACTTATCGCGTCTGGTCTGGACGCGATAAGTCGAACCAGGAAGTGCTCGCCGTCGACTGCGGTACTCCAGTTCAGCGAGAGGAGTACCGCGGAGTCGACGGGGAGCCTGCCTGCCGCGTGTGGACCGCGTCTGAACCGCGGTAAGTTCGAACTAAGGTATGTCGAATTCAGCTACGTTATTAACGTAGCTGAATTTGCGTACCTTAGTTCGAATTGTGGGGTTAGTGTGGACCAGGCCTCAGAAACATAAGAATGGCCATACTGGGTCAGACCAAAGGTCCATCTAGCCCAGTATCCTGTCTTCTGACAGTGGCCAATGCCAGGTGCCCCAGAGGGAATGAACAGAACAGGTAATCGTCAAGTGATCCATTCCTTGTCACCCATTCCCAGCTTCTGGCAAACAGAAGCTAGGAACACCATCCCTGCCCATCCTGGCTAATAGCCATTGATGGACCTATCCTCCATAAATTTATCTAGTTCTTTTTTGAACCCTGTTATAGTCTTGGCCTTCACAACATCCTCCGGCAAGGAGTTCCACAGGTTGACTGTGCATTGTGTGAAAAAATACTTCCTTTTGTTTCTTTTAAACCAGCTGCCTATTAATTTCATTTGGTAACCCCTGGTTCTTGTGTTATGAGAAGGAGTAAATAACACTTCCTTATTTACTTTCTCCACACCAGTCTTGATTTTATAGACCTCTGTCATATCCCCACTTAGGCATCTTTTTCCCCCAACAGTTTTATTAATCTCTCCTCATATGGCAGCCGTTCCATACCCCTAATAATCTTTGTTGCCCTTTTCTGAATCTTTTTCAATTCCAATATATCTTTAAGATGGGGTGACCACATCCGCACACAGTATTCAAGATGTGGGGCGTACCATGGATTTATATAGAGGCAATATGATATTTTCTTTCTTATTATCTATCCCTTTCTTAATGATTCCCAACATTCTGTTCACTTTTTTGACTGCCACTGCACATTGAGTGGATGTTTTCAGAGAACTATCCACAATGACTATATACTTCAGAGGAAGGCATATAAACCCTATGATACATTACCAGACCAGGTTTGGGGATGGGAGAGAGAGATTTCTTCCTGACTCCTTCTGATGATTAGCTTATGCATTGGAGCATTAGGATTGAGAGCCACATAATTTTTATTTTAGCTAATATATCTCAGCTTTTGTCAAGAAGATGATTCTGCCATATGACCATATTACCTCAACTGCTTTGTCACCAACACAGAAAATGGAATACAAAATTGGATGAACATAACTGAGTACTGACTCACGCTCTGATTAGAGTGAATGGTGGAGCATTTTAAACTGTCTTGGAACTTTTTTAAGACTCACGTTCAGAGTTGAAAGCTCTTGATTTAGCTATCTGTACTCCAAATAAATAAATCTCCTATTTACTTTCACCATAGTCCTATTTCCACTTCTTGGGGCTAGCTGCTACAAATCCACCTGCTGTCACAAAATTTCACTTTCCTTCTGCATTATCTTGATCCATTTTCTGCTGCAACCTTATCTGTTCATTTATCTGTCATCTTGACAAGTGCAATTCCCCCCACTGTGGTTTTTCAAACTCCCAACCCTCTAAATTCATCTCCTCTCCCTGGACTCTGACTCATAGCCCTCTAATAACTAAGACTTCATGAATGTCAACATTTAATTCTTTTCCCTAGAAATTCTTATTTCATTATCATTTGATTTTGAGCCACATAATTTTTAATTTGTGAAACTTCTCATAATATTTGTTCCATTCGAAAGCATGTGAAAATGCAAATATGTTTCCAAATGTTTTCACTGGAAATATCCTTTTGCTTGAAAATGCCCCCACATCATTATCCTGTATTCTGAGACATAATACGTGTGAATATTTTTGCATGAGTACTTTTCATGAAATCAGGATGGTTTTGCAATGAAATGGAAGGAGGCCTATCTGTTCATTCAGGCCTCACTTGCCTGTGGGTTACTTTGAATTCCTTTTCCACTTGGGGAGCATTGGTTCAACACTGACAATTTAGTTAAGCTTTAATTTGGGTGATTTTAAGATTCATGAATATATCCCTAGATCAGAGGTTCCCAAACTTTTTGCTGGCATGACTCCATTTTAATGAATTATTTCAGCCCAGGAACCCAGACAGCATGGAGGATGTCATTTTGTAGAGCCAAATGGCATCCTCCAGGCATTGTTACCGAGCGTGCGCCATGTGGAGCAAAATGGTGTCCTCCACACTCTAGGGATTGCCATGGCTCCATCTGCTGATGGCACAACTGGGTCATATTTTCTTATCATCTACCTACTTCCCTTCTTCAAAAGAACAAGAGAGAGTTAAACTTCTCCTTGTCATGTTTGGATGACTGAATGATTAGTGTAGGTAGGAAAGTTGGAAGGGTTGGAGTAGAGCAGGGGTAGGCAACCTATGGCATGCGTGCCAAAGGTGGCACGCGAACTGATTTTCAGTGGCACTCACATTACCTGGGTCCTGGCCACTGGTCCGGAGGGCTCTGCATTTTAATTTAATTTTAAATGAAGCTTCTTAAACATTTTAAAAACCTTATTTACTTTACATACAACAATAGTTTAGTTATATATTAAAGACTTATAGAAAGAGACCTTCTAAAAACATTAAAATGTATTACTGGCACGCAAAACCTTAAATTAGAGTGAATAAATGAAGACTTGGCACACCACTTCTGAAAGGTTGCCGACCCCTGGAGTAGAGGCATGCAGAGGGACTTGTAAGCAAATGGAATTACACAGAAAAAAACAGGGTCTTGAATCTCTCTTTAGTCTTATGTGGTGAAGCTGAAAACAGGCCTCTTATAATATGAGTGTGATCTCTGTTAAATGCAGCCTGGACTGGAAATGTGTCCCTTTTACTGGTGTGAAGAGTATGTTCTTGCCTCTCTCCTCTGTCATTTTTGAAAGCTTCAGACAGTCTTTTATCTCTATGAATGTGGTATTTCCCCATCATATGGGTTTCCTCTTTTTTCCCTGATGCCTTTAAAAGGTCTCTTTATCATGTCATGGTTTTCTAAATTATTGGCCAATTATTGCAGAGATGATTTTGAACCAGAACGCTAAACCTATGCCTGCACTTTGGCTAAGTTCTGACTTGTCTCTAAACTAAACTCTGAACTTCATAGCTCAGACCCATCTACATTTTTGTGGGGGTATTTTTGCAGCTGTGAATTGTACTTTCTTGTTTGGGAGGTTTGCTTGTGTCTGGGGAAGTGTTCAAATACAGCTTCTTTTCACTCTAGGGAAAGCAAGTCAGAAGCTTGGTTAACAAACCAATCTCTTCCCTGCAGGAGCCTTTCTCACTCTCCACTCTCTGCAATCTCTCTACAGCAGGGGTAGGTAACCTATGGCATGCGTGCCGAAGGCAGCACAAGAGCTGATTTTCAGTGGCACTCACACTCCCCGGGTCCTGGCCACCGGTCTGGGGGGGCTCTGCATTATAATTTAATTTTAAATGAAGCTTCTTAAACATTTTAAAAACCTTATTTACTTTACATACAACAGTAGTTTAGTCATATATTACGGTGTCCTCTGGCTTCCAGGCCAAAGCTCTTTCCACTGGTCAAGGGTCTCCTGCAGGAGCCTCCCACTAACTGCAGCCTCCATCACCGCTTCCGCTTCCTCTTCCTCCCCCTCCCTCTCTCCTTTATTCTGTTCCGCTCTGGAATTGTGGGGTGGCAGTGGAGGTCTAGCATCACTCAAGCTTTAACCTATGCCCCCTGATGGGCCAGCCAACTGGAATGCAAAGCACCACCATACACAAATGAGAGGTTTTGGTGAGTGGACGGGACTCGAGTAAGAACTCGAGTTAATTTTGCAGTGAAAACCAGCCCTTGGAAAAAAATTCTTCAAATATACAGGGGAATACCCAGAGCAAAAGGGGCAGGGTCTCGTCCCAGGGAGGTCTCAGAGCAGTGAGGAATCCAGTTAAATTAAGTTCCAGGTGAGAATGTCCTCCAAACCAATGTCCTCCATAGCAAACAGAGGAAAAGGCAGCAGGATTCAGGTGAAGTAATGCATTTAAAATAAGTGCTGCAGAAACAATGGCAGCAGTAGTAGTAGCATTTCTTAGTAAGGACTTAGGAGGTTATTGGGCTTTTTGCAGCAGTACCCACAGAATGAAATGAGTGCAGCTGCTTTGGTTATGCCTTGTGGCTTGTGCTCCATGCCCCAAAATATAGCTAGTGTGTCTAAAGTCAATGACAGAGACAAAAAGGCTTGAACAGAATCCCTTTCTAAGGCCTTCTAATCCTACTGGAACATACACAGTAGCAGAATTCACACAATCAACTGAAGAGCCATGTCCTAGTCTGAACCTAAGACAAAAAGAAATGCAAAACTCAGGGGTTTGGATTGAATGTCACCTTTAGGGATGGAACCAGGATTCAGCATGTCAGATTATTAAATCCCCTCTAATTTGTCATGCAATGAGGCATCAGGGTCCTCGGGGCAAACATCTGCAGCTTGAGGCTGCTGCTCTATTGTGAAAAGATAGAATAGTGGCACGGATGAGTCGCCAAGGGATAAATGATTCTCAATTAGGAGAATAGGTCAGACAGAGTAAGATGATTTATATCTAAGACATACCCAGACCATCCATATTAATGCTCAGCATTTCTATAGGGATTTACATCTGCAAAGCACTTTACAAACATTGAATCCTATCAGCAGCGCCATCAAGTAGTAGGTTCTGAAAAATGTACCTGGCACCAGCTAGGTCAAGGAATAATTTTACTAGCCAGGATGCAAAATACGTTCCCCCCCCCCCCCCCCCCAAAATCACACTCCCCTGCAATGTAAAGGAGTGACACAGATGAGTCCTGGCTGTTGTATACAGCAGTCAATCTACAAAATCAGGCCCAATGTGTCTCAAGTTGGACACCCAAACATTAAATACACGAGGCAGCCAAATCAATAGCCACTTTTGAAAAACTGTCTGTATGTGATTTGCTCAAGAGTATGCAAATGATTGTGACAGACCTGATTTAGAACTCGGAAGCGTGTGACTCCTAAGTCAGTAATCAGTGCCTTCGCTCAGCTGTGTAAACTGTGTAAACTGATGGTGGCTGGGGCATAATTTTCCATTGGTCCTTGGTTTAAATTTACATTTGATAATCTAGATGATTTAGGTGTTTATTATTACCCTGTAATTTGCTGATCAGCACTACTTTAGCCAAGTCACCCAATGTCTCAATCTGGTGCTCTGTTAGGGTGTCACCTTTACCTGATTGAACTGAAAGCTTATATCTTTGAGAAACAGAAAAATGGCAAACATACATTTGGCTGACTTTGATCTCTGAAGACAAATCTTTTAAAGTTTAGATCAAGGAAACTTTTAATGAAACAAAAGAAACCATGCCATCTGTATCTGCAGCTAGAAATAAATAGAAACAAGGCAAACATAAAAGACAGCCTTACTGAGCAATGTCAGTCCTAAGTGACTGTCTGAAGGATGGCAATATGGCTGGCTTTGAAAAACACAAGAGTTTAATAAGCTTTTGCCAGCTGTCTGGCAAATCTTCCAAAATATATTTTACTAAAACCACCCTAAATTGCTACTTTTTTTAGTAATTCACAGTTGCCACTGCTGTGCGCATCACACCAGCCAGAACTTCATGGCAATATCAGCGATAGAACACACATCCTACTGCTCCAAAAGCACAGGCTCTCGTCATTTGAACTAAAGGAAAATCATCTTTAGTTGTGTATATGTCTTATGTCAAACAGCTGAGCAGTTTGGACTCCACACAGTAGAGGGCAGTGGTAAACATAATCACTAGCCAGTTCATTGTAATACACCGTAGCGTAAAACAAACAAACAAATCAATCAACCTGCCGGGCACCTTTAAAATCCCACTCTAGAAAATTAAAAATTACTTCCATAGTATATGCTGGCCTACCACCATGTGTTAACAGAAGCTCCTTCCTCTTTTGTTCATTATCTCCTCCTACCTAGCCCATAATCTACTGTATTTATGACATTGCGATCAATTCCATGAAAACTGTGAACTGATATCCAGCATGATGGCCTGTGGCCATAATATTGGGAGTACCGGAATGTGTGTAACTCTCACATAAGCTGCCTGGGAGGCAGCTGTAGTTCCTATCTGGTGACGAGACGCTTCTGTGTTGTAATGTGCAGCCAGTAAAAGTTATTTTGAGCTTTTGTGATCTTGTTTGTTTAGCCTGGTGGCGGGTGGAGTGGGTCCTCAGCTCAGAGATATAAGCCAGGTGTCCAGGGGTAATAAGAGAAGTGGGAAGCTGATTAAAGGAGAGGTGCTCTTCTACAAACAAAATGAACTTGAAAATATGCACTGACGGGAAAGGGAATGCAGAAAAATTATTGGGCTGTTGTATCAGTAGCTATTGGAGACATTGGATACTGATCCCTGTCATGTCAACGGTTTGTAATCCTGAACCGTTTCAAGTGACCAGGGCTAGACAATAAAGACCTGTCTCTTAGCAGCACTCCTGTGTGTCTTACCTTTATTACAGCTGGTAAACTGGGTATTAGTCAAATCAGTTTTGTTGTTAGTTTGGGTTTGTTTTAACTTTTCCTACATCTGGCAGTAGCTCTTTAACAAACTGCTGCCAGGAGACCTTTATAGGACAGTGGAAACCAGTACAAGGAAATAATTATAGCATTTCCACCTACAGTACGTCTGCTTAAGGGCAGGTATAAATAGATCTTTAAGTGTTTGTTCACTCAGAAGAGAGTTCAGTCTAACAGCATTCTCAATTGCCAGCAATGGGTTTGACGGTTGGGTTTTTTTTTTTCTTAAAAGTGAAGGCGAAGATCTACTAAATATCACCCTCTTTTCTTCCATGCTACAAGTAGTATTTAAAGTCTCCACAATTGTACCAAAACCCAGATGTAGGGTGTGTCAAAATAAGACAGGGAAAATTTTCAAAGCCATTACACTTGTTTGGGTAAGGAGGGATAATTAGATCAGAAACACAGTTCAGTTTCAGAACTGGGGAATGAATGCAAATAAAATGTGTTATTATTTCATTCACTGAGAACACACAGGATGGACAAAAAGCCTTTGAAGTAAAACATGCAAACTACACAAATTTCCCTTGTGGAAGGTCCAGGCCAAGCTTTGAGAAACTGCTCACTACAGTTCCTGAAAATGCCGCTCTTCTTCATCCACAGACAGCCAAGCAGGAATTGCTGGAGAACAAGTGCAATGTAGAAACCACTGAGATGAGACTGAAGCAGAACTGGATATGGGATCTGTCTCTAAGACATACAGCTATACGCTTGCTTTCAGCTTCAGAGCTGGAGAAGCCCAGAAATATCACATCTGCCCCAAAGCATGGAAATGAAGGGTCCATTTGTTACCACATCCACTTCTTTGAAAGAGAGAGAACAGAGGAGTAACAGCCCAGCTGCCAGTATCACTATCATAGCAAACAAGGACTCCCTTGAATCTCCTTAGTGTAGTAGCACTCCCACAGCACCATCTACTGTTCCTGCAGCATCAACAGATGACAGACACAGAACGCCTGTAAAGTGCTGCATTGTTTATTGGCAACATTCAGATTTTCATTCAAGAAACATTTTAAATAAAGTTTCCCTTAGACACTCTTTTGGGGTCCAAGTAATGAAACAAACTTTATTTTATTTAGTGTATTGGTATCATTTTTTAAAGCACATGTTATAATGGCATTATTAGGCCTTCTAGGCTCATTTGCAGTACTCTGCCTTCAGTCTGGCAGGTAAACACTCACCTTGGCATACGATAGTCACACTAGGCACAATAAGCGCATTAAGCATGTACCCTGTCATAGCCCATTGTTCAAGCTACAGGTACTATATTTTAATCCAACAATAGCTAATAAACAAAAGCTATTTGAAGTGTTTTGTGAGGGCCACAGAGCAGGTGCCCATTGAATGCCAACTGCTAGTTTTGCTCTGTCATGTCTACTGTACTGACAGTGAGAGCAGGGCAAACAAATCTCATGGGGGGAATAAAAATAAGAGATGGATCATAAAAACAAAAGGTCCACATATTCCAACAGAGAGATGCAAAATTTAAGGATACCAAGAAGGCTAGCTGCAATAATACTGCGCCAATAGCAGGATTAGTCACTCCGGGCTCCTGACACCTTACTCAAGCCAACCCCTTTGAATGTAGACAAGATTAAGGCTTGGTCTACACTAAACCCCCAAATCGAACTAAGGTACGCAACTTCAGCTACGTGAATAACGTAGCTGAAGTTCGAAGTACCTTAGTTCGAACTTACCTCGGTCCTCACGCGGCAGGCAGGCTCCCCCGTCGACTCCGCGGTACTCCTCTCGTCTAGCTGGAGTACCGCAGTCGACGGCGAGCACTTCCTGGTTCGACTTATCGCGTCCAGACAAGACGCGATAAGTCGAACCCAGAACTTCGATTGCCAGCCGCCGAACTAGCAGCTGGGTGTAGACATACCCTTAGGCTTTTACCACTAGGGATTCTAGGCGGTATTAGTTACCTGAGCTTCAGGCTTGAATTAAACCACCCTTTGGCATCCCCAGGTATGAGATGCTGGGCCTTGACTCTCTATTGCCTTGCACCAGTTAAGCAGGGCTAGTTTAAGGCATAGGCATGGTAGGCAGTATCTAAGGCCACTGGAGTCATGTGGTTACATCAGAATCTCAGCTTTCACTTTAAAGCTTCACAGCGTGCACAGAGCGTAACCAATACTGTGATATCTGACTGAGTCTGCAGGCAGCCTGAAATGATAGTTCAGAGGTATGAGCTGCCCCATGCATCTCAATGGGGTGTTAACTCCCAGATCTACTGCTCTGGGGCTCCCCACCCAAACAATCCCAGGAGAGAACTCAGTGCATGGCCAGAATAGAAAAATGCAACAGGCCTGGCCCAACCATTTAAACAAATACCCTCCAAAATGCTGCGGCAAGATGTGGAGCCTCTTGTTGCCACCTCTGCCTCGCCAAGGGATTAGAGGGGATCCCTGCTGCCACCTCTGCTATGCCTGAGAGGAAGTCAGCCTGTGCTGTCACTTCTGGGCATAGAAAGGACCCCTGCTGTTGCCCTTGCCTTTTTGGGAGAGGAGGAGCGCTCATGATTTTAAAATGCTTGGGGTTGGCAAAACTGAGCCTACTAAAGTGACTCAGCCCTGAGGGACCAATTCTAAGACTGGCTCTGTGCCCAGTAAGTTCCTGTGCTCTCTACCAGGCTGCCACCAAGAGTATTTGTAATGCACTTGGGGATTGATGACTTACTCAAGGTACTTTTCAAAAATATAGTTATTATCCAATTTTCTGTTCTTGGGTCTAGTGAGAGGAAGTTGATAATATTTATAAACATAGGACTCGTGCCTCATCTAAGACATGTGGGCTCAGTCCTAAATTCACATACACAGGCTATCCTCAGAGATTGTCCTATCAAAATCAGTTTACTCTGCATGAAAACACCAGCTCAGATACTGGTTTCCAAATACACACAGCAACCTACAGGCTAGTTCATCTTTGATAAGGACAGAGACTTCTGAGAAATGCTCCTGATAATATTTTTAATACGGAGAACTCTGGTATTTTTAAATACCTAGAAGCACTAACATTTTTAAATCTATGAGTCGCTGCCAACATTTGCAAGTTGTTGCAACCAGGATCCATTTTCCCAAATGGAGGTAAACGGCTGATATTTTTCACATACACTTAAGATACTGACAATTTTCTCATTTTCTGATATGACAAAGGATTCCCCCCACCCCCAAGGCAGAAATGACTGATAATTACTAAATGTTGCCACGGAGGGAGATGAGGATTTCACAAAAAGAGGCATCACATTTTTACACATCCATGGCTAGAGGAAAGCAATAATTGTCCTCATACCCAGGCAATAATTCTGAGAAATGGTTGTCGATTTTGTTTGGCCAAGCATGTCTTTCTGAACTGAACTGCCTGCTGGGGTTGGTTAAGACAAAATCTATCAGCACTGCCTGTCTGTCACGTTTTCTGTGTAGGGAGACTCCTCAGCCAATCTTGTCTATGATAGGCATAGCTGACAATTTGGGGGCTAGATCTTCATCTGGTGCAAATTGGCATAGCTTCATTGCAGTATACACCAGGTGAGCATCTGGCCCTTAGTTTTTAGCTCAGAAAGTGGCATTCAGCGCCAAATGTTGATTTATTTTTTTTTATCCCAAGGCACCCATCATGGACAATGGAGTCCTAAGCAGATGCAGATGGCAATTTGGCCTTTCACTCTTTCTCAATAAAAATTGCTGGCTGTTACCAGTTTTACTGGGTCAATGAGCTGACCATGGAGCTACAATGGGCTGCATTCTGTGGCAATAACTGGAAGGCGGGGGAAGGGGAAAAGAGTTTTCCAAGTCACCCCTGTGCTCCGTGTATTTTGGGGCAGCTAGAGATTCTGCTTGGCCAGTGCTTAATTTGTGCCAGGGCTTGCCAGGGGCTTGGCGGTTCATAGCCCCAGCATTTCTGGGCTTGCCGCATCAGTTATGAAAGTTAAAAAAAATTGCTTGAGCCCTGGTACCTCTTTCATCACAAATTAAGCACTGTGCTCGGCCCCGGAGCAGCCTGAGGCTGCTCTAATTTATGCTTTGCTTCAGAGAAAAAGCCGAGGATAACGATAGTGCCGTGAGCTTGTTCCCATCCAGTCTCCTGGACCACTCTCGATATGTCCCCCATACCAACATAGAGCCCTTCTGCCAGCTCTGTGCCAGTTAGGAAGGTGCCTGCCCAGGGGATATTCTCAGTATCCTGTTTCTGTCCCCTTTATGTTTCCAGAGAGCAGGGTAAAGTTGCACAATAGAGAATGAGACCCGTGAAGCTGAGAGTCAGGAGAGCTGGGTGCTATTCTCAGCTCTGCCACTGAACCCTGTGTGACTTTGGGTATGTCACTTAACCTCTCCCTGCTTCAGTTTTGCCATCTGCAAATGGGGATCATAATACTTGCCTATCTCCTGGGGGCGTTGTGAGAATTAACCCATTTATGTTTGTTAAGCACTTTGAAGTCCTCAAGCAGAAAATGCCAGGTAAGTGCACACTATGGTTATTATCCCATGTTTCTCTTTTCTATGTTGGCTCCTTGCTCCCAAGCCACTGCCAGTTTGCCTCTCTCTCAGCTGGTGCAAGATGGGATGTCTTCGGTTATTATGTAGAACCTCTGATTGCTACACAAATTGTACATGTTTAGTACACTTTGTCCACTATTTGGCAGGGGCTTGTAGCTGGTACAGATATTTCACTGGCTAGCGCAAATCTATAGTTTAAACCTCATTCCTATTCTCTTCTCATTCTCCTCTCCTAGGTGCTCCCTGTGCCGCCTTCTCACTCTCTGTATCTCATGTTCTTCCAGTGGTTCTGTAACAATTTTTATACTGGGGGTGTTGAAGGTGGAAACCATGTATTTGGGTTATTACTACTTCAAGCCGGGGGTGCAGCAGCACCCTCAGCACTCCTAGTTCCAGCACCCATGTGTTCTTCAATGCTATTGCCTTTATATGTGCCAGGTACCCTCTTTCCAAATCCCTCTTTAAACCCCACCCCTTTTGCAAAGCCTTTCTGTATTGATCGCCAGGCCAGTCTTTGTCCCCTTGTCATCTTGCTTCTCTGTGTCCTTCTATTTTTCCATTGAAGTCACAGGCAAAGCACTCATCGACTTCAATGGGTAGAGGATTAGACCCTTATATTTTATTAAATTCAAGGATCATGGTTTGCATGATCTACCGTGCACGTGTACTGCTCTGCGTGCATTAGAACGGCAAGATTGCCCATTCCAGCAGTAAAACCTAGGGGGGAGGAGGAAGGATGGAGGTATCAAAGAAGAGGAAAAACCTGTGAGAAGCCCCTAGCAGAGCTTCTCCTTGATCCCTCCAATGGATTTGGGAGGGCTTCCCAGCTGAGAAATGAACCATAGGATCAACAAACTGGCAGATCCTGTCATTTGGCCAGGAAGCAGGAGCAATCCACATGGAGGTTCTAGCATCCACCCCCTGAGACCATTGCCCAATGGAGTTCCACTAGCAGGGATTTCTGTCTGCTGCTGCTCAGGGACCCTTCTTATATCAGGGCTCTCCAGCATGGAGGAGACTCTATGGAACAAGAAACACAGCCCCAGGGGCTGAAAGAGAGCTCATGTGTATCAGAGACAGTAGGATTTTTACCCAGTGCTGTGTCCAAGCTCCGAAAGTACCTTGCACATGGCAGCCTTGCCTCCCCATTTTCAAATGGTTTCAGATTCCACTGCTCTTGTGTGTGTTCAGACTTTTCATTTTAATAGAAAACTGACAAAGCAAACAGACCCCGCTGTCATATGGTCTTCCAGCCAAGAGCAATGCTCCAAGGAGCAGGGAACACACATGCGATGCAGATATTTCCTTCCACTTGGAAGGATACATTGTATGGACTGTATATAAACTTACATTTAAAGAAAGAAAAGGAGCTGATAAGAGATTCACATAGTTACTGTAATAGTGTGGCCCAGTGGGACGAGCACTGGACTGGGACTCAGGAAGCCAAATGGGTGATATTCCTGGGTCTAACAGTGACTTATAATGCAATATTGAGCAAGTCACTTCACCTCTGCGTGCCACTGTAAGCTCTTCAGGATGGGGACCGTCTCTTATTATGGGTCTGTACAGCACCTAGCACATTCTTCGCTGGGGCTTCTTGGCACTGCTGTAATACAAATAATAATTTTTAACCAATAATGGCAGCTCGGGATGGTTTTTACATTGAAAACTATGCAAACTATGAATCTATTCCTGCTCCAAAGGCTTCACAGTCTAATCAATAATATATTTTACTCCAGTCCTCCTAAAAAGCACTCTCACTGGGTTTTATTCACGCTGGTCAGCACTTACACAACTAACCAGAGCCCCTGTCTTCAGTACCATTTTTCTTTGCAAGTGAAAAATGCACCCCGAGTCACAGCAAGTTATTTCCACTTGTCAAGACAAAGGTTAATTAAATCTCAGCGACTACATCTAAAATCTAGCTCTGTGTCTACCTAGGGGTTTATATGACATGTTGCACTGCGCTACCTAAGCCGAAATAGGGCTGCGATTCAAAAATGACAAAGGCCAGGAAATCCACAATTAAGGTAGCTGACATTCTGCCCTTCACCCCACCCCTACACTCCTGTAGGAGGAAGTAAAAGACACCCACACAATTTGTACAAGTGAGAGCCAAGATTTACTCCAACACACCAAACAGGTTCTGCAGGATCGCAGTATTTAAATAGCTTCCCCCCTCCCCAGCCAAATGTTTTCTAGCTCTGAGTAAATTGCTACTTGGATATTTGTTTTTGCTGAAGGGGTACAGGACATAGAGGGGATTTAGATGCATCATGTGCATACATCTTTGTATATCTGCTTCCAGAGAGATTTGTATTATGGGTGCACAGAGAACTTTACATATTTTCTGTAAAAGATTTCTGCCTAGAATGTGACATGAAGGGATAGGGACTGTCGGGCATAGCACTATAAAGCTTCTTGCAGTGTAAAGTTTTGGAAATCAATATGTGTGATGTAAAGTAACTTGACTAAGAGCCCAAACTGGCTCCAGTTGGAGCCAAGGACAAAATCCCCATTGAAGTCAACAGGAGCAGTAACCAGACTCTACAACTATGTACTTGTAATCACTGGTGATGCACAGATTGTATGTGAATTTGCTTACTTTTTTATTTATTTATTTAAGAGAAGTCGAGCCAATATGCGCAATGAGTATTAGAAACCGTTGTTTGGGGTGACTCATGAGATTGGCATGTGGAGTTTTTCATTAATACTGGCTTGAATGCATGCCAAGGAGGACTTCCCAAATTCAGTCAGTTATTGCTTGTCATGGAGATTAAAAATCCTATAGCACTTTATTCCACTCCAAAGGACTGCCCCAAATCTGTGTGTGTGTGTGTGTGTGTGTGTGTGTGTGTGTGAGAGAGAGAGAGAGAGAGAGCAAGTGTGAAAAATCGGGACAGGGGGTGGGGGGTAATAGGAGCCTATATAAGAAAAAGACCCCAAAATCAGGACTGTCCCTATAAAATCGGGACATCTGGTCACCCGAGAGAGAGAGAGAGAAGGGGAGGGGAAGAGAGAGACAGAGAGATGGCTCCTAACTTTATAATGGGCCAAATAAAAACACTGGGGTCTTTGGAATCCAGATCTTAAGTCTACAATGTGGGCCCATGTTTTGTATTTACAGGTGAACTGCAAAAGAAAAGAAATAGGCTAGTACTTTTTAAAAAAAACTTCTGATAGAAAAAAAAATTTAAAAAACACTTTTAAGCTTTTTTTGTCTATTTGCTTTTTCACTTTAGAGACTTACATCCAGTCTAGCAGGAAAGACTCTGTGATGACTGGAGGTCTTCTGAAATGATTATGTCAACAGCCAAGAGGGTGAAAGTAGAGCAGCTGAAAGGAGAAGAGATTTGTAATCACTGTTTAAAACTTGTTGATTTTTGTTTGATTAAGTTAGCACATATTTAACTTCAAATTTTAATGGACCATTTGGAGAAAGGAAGTCTTTGTTAAAGAATCAATTCTGTCCTTTCAATTAAAATGTGAGCACTAACAATATACGTCCTCTGAGAACCTCAGCAAGTCTCTGAACAAAAGCTGAATTGGCAGACCAAAGCTGGCATTCCTGAGCTTTCCAAGGTCAAAAATTAGCAGAAAAAACCTCATTTAAAAAAAATGTTTCTGTCTTATTTATTCATCAAAACGAAACAAAAAAATGGCACCAGCCCATTAAAAAAAATCATTTGCATTTTTTAAAAAAAATGTACATGTATTTTTCTATCAGCTTTTTTTTTTAACTTTGCCCACTAGATGGCTGTAATTGTTACTGTCATGTTTATTTTTTTTTCCAGGTTCTTGTCTTTAAGATGTTGTAATCCTCATTTTGTTATTTTTTATTCTGTCCTGTCAACCTCTGGTTTGTTATTTGAAGTGAGAGGTTGATGACTTTGCAATATTCTTGTGATGAATGTAACTGTAACACAGCAAAATGATTCAATGTCCCACATTTGTATCATGTTTGGGAAACAAAAACCTCTATTTACAAGCATGCAATGGCAACTTATTTTTCTTTATTGTAAGAAACGGTTTTGATTTCTGAACGTAGCAAAAAATTATCAAAGACTAAATGATTCCTGACCAAGGCTTTTCAGATGGTAAATCATTTCATGCATGTAGTTTGCAATAATTCTCAGATATTGCAAACATTTTGCAAATCTTGTGGATGAAAGATCAGAAGATGGAACTAAGTATGAGGTTGGGTACAATGGCTACCTGTATTATAGACATTGCTGATGGATGAATGTGGCAAGGAGGCATGGCCTCCCTTAGAGAGTGACAAGGAGGGACCGCAACACATTCCCTGGTGGGCCAAACCAGAAGAGTCATGTCTGCCCCACCAGAAATGGAAGGATGGGACAGGAAGGGGAAGTACAAAAGGCGGGCCCTGCAGCTCAGTTGGCTGGGAGCCGCCACAGGAGACAGATGCATCCCGCCTGCTGCTGGAGCCTGAGAGGAACTCCCAGGACTGTTGGCTGACCAAGGCACTGAGGAACTGCCGGGGCTGCCCTGGCCGGATCATCCCAGGCTGCCAGCCGATTGAGACACAGAGGAGCTGTTGGGGCTGCTGCCTGCAGACTGGCCAGTGTTCCCTGAGACAACGGACACAGGTACACCTGAGGGGGAGAGTAAGAAGCAGCCCATGGAAACCAGGCAACCATCTGGTTGGGAAACAGCCAGATACAAGGTCAGCATGTTGTGGGTGGATTACCTGCTGACCCAGTGACAGGCCACTCCACCACTGTTAGGGCCCTGGGCTGCGATGTGGTGCAGTTGGGTGGGCCCGTGTCCCCCCTGCCACCCCACCCTGGGGATGGCAGTACTCCCTCCTCCTTAGGCCCAGAGCCCTGCGCGCCTCGGGCCCCTGTGCCTGAGCCCCTAGACTTTATTGGTGCGCTGCCATGACTGGGCATGAGGCTCATAGATTGCTTAGTCACGCTGCCCTGCTGGCAGGTCAGAACCTACTAACTGTTGGCTGCTGTACTGTTCTGCCCGGCTGGAGGGCCAGAACACTAGTTGTAGCTAATTCCCCCCTTTGAGCTCACCTTTGCAGGTATGTGACAGCGAGGGAGGCATGGCCTCCACCAGAGACTGACAAGGAGGGATGGCCACGCAGCCTACAGTGGAAAAGAGCCAGGACTCAGCTATAATGAATATAAATGCAATAATTTATTTATGCACCTGGACACAAATAGGACCCCACAGCTCTTTTTGATTCTCCAGCTCCCAAACTAACTACACACAATCTATGCTGCTTGGTGTCATCAACACACAGGGTCTCTCTAAGGCCTACCATAGTCTCAACAACGGTGAAATAAAATGACTGCACTGCAGGTGAGAAAACTACAAATCAAGGCAAGCTGGAAGTCCTCTTGTAAAATTATTTTCATAACCAAATAGATGGTGACTTTTGCAAGTAATGGACATGGAGTGGAGCCTACATGAAAAGAGATATATATTTCAGGGGATAGTGTTAGACACATAAACTAGCATTTGGGACTACGAGACTCTCCAGTTGCCTATTACAGTTATAGATATATGAAAAAGATTAAGAGATGAGACCTCCACTTCTCATGTTGTTTTCCTGTTGCCATCTACCCTTTTTTAACATATAACCACTCTCATGCCTATTCTGGTGCTTTACCATTTTGGGTTTTATGAAGCAGCACTTCCCAATAAAAACAAAGAAAAAGGAGCTGGCCCTGAGCAATGCTGCCAGTCTCTGGTGAGTTTTCACATCTGGCTTTAGGCCCCGATTAAGCAAAGCACTTAAACACATGCTTAACTTTAAGTATATGCATTAAATCCCATTGGCTTCAATTACATTTAAGCATGAGATTAAGTGCTTTGCTGAGTTGGGGCCCTAGATTAGTAACCAAACTGTTTATATTGGTATAAAGCAGTGGTGGGCAACCTGCAGCTCACGGGCCACACGCGGCCCATCAGGGTAATCCGCTGGCGGTCCGTGAGACATTTTGTTTACATTGACCGTCCGCAGGCACGGCCTCCCGCAGCTCCCAGTGGCCGCAGTTCGCCATTCTCGGCCAGTGGGAGCTGCGGGAAGTGGCGGGCCACAGGGACGTGCTGACCACCGTTTCCTGCAGCTCCCATTGGCCAGGAACAGCGAACCACGGCCACTGGGGGTTACAGGGGGCCGTGCCTGCGGACTGTCAATATAAACAAAATGTCTCGTGGCCTGCCAGCGGATTACCTTAATGGGCCGCGTGCGGCCCACGGGCTGCGGGTCGCCCACTACTGGTATAATGGCATTCACACCAGGGAGTTGTCCCGCTTTAACAGTATTAAGTTTCTAAACCAAGATAGTTAAAACAATGTGTGCATAGACAGGAAGAGTACCACCTATTAACTAGTCATCAGGACTTTCTACACCACCCTGGGGCAACCAACCAAATACTGACCACACCTGACTACCTAGTTTATGAGATCACAATTCAAGGTGTTTCCTTTAGCCTCCACCCATGACTCAGTTGTTTTGTTTTTGTGGGAGAGTGCGTTCCTAGGTCTGAGTGTATTGCCCTTCATGGTGTGCATGCAACTTATCTGTCTAGGTATTTAAACTGCACTTGTCACGCTGATATATATGAACACCCTCCAAACTGACATAAAATCTAACATATAGTGTAATTAGCCCTCAGATCCCTCTGGCTTCTTAGAAGAGAAGTTTCTCTAAGTAAAGTGACTCTTCCATGTTATCTTAATTATTTATAAGTCCTTCTTTTAATGTATAGAGAAACATTTACACTTCAACTGCTATGAGGAGGTTTGGCAGTCTTGTCTATTATCTAATATGATTCTTTCTCTTACCTTTCCCTTGAAAATATTTACTATCATCACCTTTTTGGGCCAATAGGTATGTTTTGCCAGAACTCAGACACATACCTGTTGCTGGTCCTTCTTTGTGTGTCCATTTCTGCAGTACACCTTGTTGAACAGGTTTTATTAAAACAATCCCTATGCAACCATCATGCAACCATAGAGCAGTTCTACCTCCTGCAGACAGGGACTGATCCCACTGAAGTCAATGGGAGCCTTTCCTATAATTCTCTAACAGGAGTTTCAAATATTGTCACAAACTTAGGGTTCTGAAGTGGTTTGCAATTTTATTTTCACCATACAGTTTGAAGTAGCTACAATAATAATGCAAAAACCATACTCTACAGGAGCTGCAGACAATGGGCTTGGTCCATCTCATGACAAGTACAAAGCTATAGAGGCTAAGATTTTCAAAAGTGGCCTCCGATTTTGAATGCCTAACTTGAGACAATTTGGGCCTAATTTTCAGAGATACCAAGTACTTGTAGCTCCCATTAACTTCTGATGGAGTTGTGGATGCTCATCACTTTCTGATAATCATCAAGGTGAATAATCAAGGTGTCTCAAGTTGAGTGCCCAAGAACTGAGGCACCCAAAATTACTAAATATTTTTGAATAATATGGACTTGGTTTGCACAGGAAACAGAACAGTATTGGGGCTGGTCCAAACTGTGGAACCACTTCTGCAGGAAGTAGAAACTACCTCAAACCTCAACACTTTCCAGTCCAAATGCAAAAGACCCTTCCTCCACCTTGTCAAATAAAAATGCATACTGCACAGAACCAGGAGTGGCAGGTTTGTATAATTTTTGGTGGTGCCCAGAACGGGTCCAAGTCCCGCCCTCCCCCACACACACACACCTGCCTAAGGCTCTGGGAGGAAGTTTGGATGCACGAGGGGTGCGGGCTCTGGGAGGGAGTTTGGGTGCTGGGTGCAGGCTCTGGGCTAGGGTAGGAGGTTGGGGTGCAGGGTGCAGGCTCTGGGAGGGAGTTTGGGTGCTGGGTGTGGGCTCTGGGCTGGGACAGGGGGTTGGGGTGCAGGAGGGGATTTGGGGTGCTGGGTGCAGGAGGGGGTTTGGGTGCTTGGTGCGGGCTCTGGGCTGGGACAGAGGGTTGGGATGCAGGAGGGGGTGCAGGGCATGGGGCTGGGCCAGGGATGAGGAGTTTGGGGTGCAGCAGACAGATTGCCCCAGGGCTGGAGGCCAGAGAGGACTCCCCCAGCCCTCTCCTCACCAGCAGCAGTGAGCTCTGGGGGAGAGGGGGCCCCTCCCCAACTCCCCTGGCACAACACTCACCCAAGCTCCCCCCAGGCTGCTGCTCAGGAGGTCCAGCCAGGATAAGCCCCCCCACCCCCCGCCCCTTCGGAGTCAACTTGGAGTTGCCTGCCGGGGGGCTCCCTCAGCCGCCTCAGCCTGCCCCTGGCACCGCTCCCTTGTAACCGGAAGCGGCCAGCGAGGGAGCACAGTGCAGAGCTGCAGGGAGCAGCCACCCGCTGCCTGGGGGAGGCGCGCGGGGCTGGGGATGCTCCGGGGGAGGCATGCGGGGGCAGCAGGTGGGGCCAGGGGAGAGACCCAGCCCCGAACATTGGTGGAGCTGGGCCCTGAATTTGTGGGAGCCCAGGCACCACGGGCCCATATAACTCACCGGCCCTGCATAGAACATCACCTTTAACAAAAAGACACCCAAGCAGTATATCATCCTGTGGAGAGGAATGGAGACAGAACTGCAAATGACAGATATTCTTCACATTGTATAACTCATCATGAGTGCTCAGATATTCTGGAGTCAGGCAAGTATAAGAATCTGAATAGAGATGTGTTTTACTGCATCTGATAGTTCTCTGAATTCTGATAAAGATATCCAGGTTTAAGCAAAAATAGCCTGAGGAAGTTAATAATGCTGAGGCCAAAGGATATTCACTCAGATGGCTGCTCTCTTTCTCAGACCGGGGATCAGGCATGTTATCTCCCAGGGCCTGAGCAAAAGGCCCCTGAAGCCAATGGAAAGACTCCCATTGACTTCAATGAGCTTTCGATCAGGTCCCTACTGCAGACACCAGGCCACATTTTCTGAGAACGTTATATTTGTCAGATTTATTAAGATTATCTGTGTGTCTTTCTCTGTACCAAAATATCTCATTAGCATGAACAAACCTGCCAGAAAGCTTTCAGTGGTGGATTTTTTGCATAATGCAGTTTTATTTTGAATGATTTCTGACCCTGCTAATACAAATATTTCCTTTGACTGTGCTTCCCCTCTTAGAAGCTATATATTCCAGACACAGCTGCTCTGCCATTATTTAGCCGGGTAAGCATGCGGCCATTTAAAATACAGAACTAGAGCATTAGCAAAACATTTGTCTCAATCCAAGGCCAACCAGGGAGGCTGTACCATTGAGGTGCAACCTTGGATGCCCCTTGGAGCCTTTTTGTCTGCATCATGTGGGTTTGTGCTGAATTTAAGGCACCTAGGGATGGAATCTGTGACAATCTGACAGGGTTTTAGAAGCATTATTTCACAGCCTCAAATACCGTATTAACATTTTTTGGCTCTCTCTATTGATCACTGTATGGTCAGCAGTTTAATTATTTACCATGATACATATTGTATCATTTAGTCATCAAAGCATAAATTTTATAATACAAGGGTAGCTTCTTTTTTCCCCCCAACTACAAATCCTATTCTGCTGGGAGAAGCAACCATAGCTCTGCTCGGTTGGCTTTCTGCCATCTAACTGCTCCTTTAAAAAAAAAAACGTACCTCCCGTTCAAGGAACTCGATGTCCTGTTAGCAGGGCAGGACGTCAGTGTTTCTATGGAAACTCTTCCCTAAGAGTCTTTCTCCGCGCTGCTGCTACGTATTGTATGACCAGCTTTGTATACCTCAATTCATTACAGGGATTGTGACGAAAAGAGAGCAGGTTTTGCCTGAAGAGAACAAGCATTTTAAAAAACAAATATTAATAAAACAAACCACTAAAACTGAAGGCCCTAAAGCTATTTGGTGTATGAGTTGTGAATGGAATCTGCTGTCCTGTATAATACAGAGAATGAGAAATACCAGCTGCTGAATAATTAGCTCAGCTGAAAAAGCTTATTAATTCTACAGAGGGCCCTTTCTCTACCAAAGTATCCAGGAGGGGATTTGCTATCCAACTATCACAAGCTCATCACCATGCTATTTGAGCAACTTGGAGATTAGAGCTGGGCCTGAATCAAAACAATCTGATATGAACTGCCTTGAGCTTAGGGGCAGTTCCGAATTAGATCCAGATCCAAATTTTGCAGCTGAATTAACCTCTGTGAATGGTGCATGAAATTATAATGAAGGTAAACTAAGGTTAGCGTCCCAAGTGCCCCAACAGTAGAGCAACCATTGGACCCAACAGATAATTGTTTGTATGGCATTTAAATATGAACTCCACTTGCTAGTACTACAGATATCCACTAATCACATTCAAAGTACCCAGACTTGTGCCATTTCTGTAACTGAGTGCAGTGCGTAAGGCACTGGACTGGGAATCTGAAGACCTTGATTCTATTCCCAGCTCTGTCACGGATTTGTTTTGTGACCTTCTAGTCAAAAGTGTCTGCTCATTTTGGAAAGGTGGAATGTTTAAGATGCTCATCTTGAGACACCTGGGACCCAATTTTCAGAACTGCTGAGCAGCCACAACTCCCATTTACGTCAGTGGAAGTGTTGGGCGCTCAGCAACTCAGAAATCAGGCCTCAAGCATCTCAAGGTGGGCACCTAAATAATGAGGTGTCTAATATTAGTGGACACTGTTGAAAATGTGAAGCCTTAATCACTCCGCAGTTCAGTCTGCAAAAAATGTGCTAGAATTTGAGATCTATGGATGAAAAGCAAAGATAGATATATAAGGGATTCAGATACTATGCAGATGAGCAATATATAAAAACCTGAGTAAAAGAGAAAAGAAGCATTTTATTATAAAATCTTAGGAATGTCCCAGAAGCTTTGGGGTTTTTTTTTTTTTTTTTTTTTATATAAAGTTTCCTAGGGAAGCAAAGAGGGTTAGGAGACTTAAGTATTTTAAACTATTCCAGCTTCCTGATGCTGTGGTAAAGAATCCTATTAACTTTAATTGATGTTTCTGAGTACATTCTCATTGATTTAATACAAGCTCACTCTTTATGCAGAGAACATTCTATTCTCAGAGTATAATCTAGAGTATTTTAGACCCATACAAACATTATAGACATTTCCTGATAACATAATTTAGAAAGATGATCTAATTACCGCCTATGGTGTACACACAGCACTCACATGCTTGCCAACATACAATGAACCTTTGACCCCTTTCAAAGTATACACAGAGAGAAACTCTAAAAGCTTGTTTTGCTGAAAACCTTTTCCATCTCTTTCACGATCCTGGCCCTCATGCCATTGCTTTTGTAGCTGTACCTTCATAGTAATGTCTCACACTGAAATTATCTAGAAGGATCTCAAAGCATTTTACAAAAGACATTCAGGAATCAATTCATGCAGCATTCAAATTCATCTATTCCTGGGGTGGAGATAGCAGCCAGATGGACAATTGGCACATGGCATGCTGCATAACGGTGGGGAGTGGTCAGGGAAATTTTAGCTGTGGCAAACTTCTCAACTTAAAAAAAGTGCCATAGATCTTTAATGTCCATAGAGAGCAGACAGAATCCCAGTTTTTAAGAGCTTGTCTTAATGCTCCAAAGCGTGGGTTGGAATTCATCTGATGTATTTTAAAAGTATGTCCTATTCCATAAATGTAATTGTGATGGTCCTATTGTTATGGCTCAAGATTGATGTTTTGAAGCACTTTGATCATGTAAATCAGCACACAAGCGCTGTGTTACATCATTATCGCAGGGGTGGGAGAAAGTATAGCATAGAACACTAGAGTCCCAACTTTTCACATCCAAGTCACTGGTTCAAATCTGCCTGAATTCAGTAGTGATTGGAACATTTTTCTCCATAATGGCAGCTTACGTGAAATAAGCAAGCAGTGAAATAAGCAATGTGCTTCCTAATCAATAGATATGCGCATCACAAACAAAAAGAAAAAAGAAGAAAAAAATCACCCCTGCAATTATGCCCTAGTCAGAAGCCTCAGCTGAGAAGTCAATGTTTGAACTGGTCATGAAGACTTAACTACCATCTCATCTAAAAAGTGGTCCCTTCACAATATATTTTTCCTCATTACAAAGTCACTGCATAATGGAACAATTTAGCTCAGCTGTCAGTCTCAGCTAAAGATAGGTTTGGAACTGTAATAGGAGATAGGAGAGATGCAGGTTAGGACTGAGAAGCCTTGGCAGAGCGGTCAATAGGAACTGTGCCCACACTTATGGGAGTTTTGCCATCGACTTCACTAAAAGCAGAATTAGACTTTAAGCCTTATGCAATACTCTTTTGTATGTTGGGTCCCTGTTTATCTGAGAATCTGGCTCTCTCCATGTTATATTGCAACAGTGGAGGTCAGCTTTGGAGCTGGAATGAACAGTCACATTGGACAGCTACAACTTGGGGCTGGAGATAGTGGAGAGCCCTGAACTCTAGAATTTGCTTTCCCACCTAGGTCCAAATTTTGCCACATTGCAAACGCCCACCTATTAAACTAGGCTTTTCCTGAGGGATTGGGGTAGAGAAAATCTTAGTTGCTGGTGGCTGGGGGTATTTTAGCTGGCAGTGTGTTAATGGTGGGTATTACATAAAAAAAAATTTTTTATTACTAACTGTCCATAGAAAATAATAAATAAAATAACTATCCCTCACTCTTGTGGAAACCACATTTACATACGATTAAAGAAGGGGAAAGGCCAGAGTCTCCATCACAGGCCTTGTGTACAGTGGAGCTAAAACAGTACTAACTGAACTGGTTTCAAACACCGCTTAAGGTTGGTTTGACTTCCACGGCTTGCCGGCGCACCACCATATCAGAACTCTTTAAAAAAAGGGGGGGAAAAATCACACTCTGGACTAGGCCCCCGATCCTAGGGATCCACACATAGGCCATTCACTAGGAAGCTGACGGGGCTCTGCGTAGTAGTAAGGGTCTGTGTGGGCACAGCCTTCACGGAACTGGGACTTCAAGGTCTCTCAGGTGCCGAGCATGGTTTTGAAGTGGTTATGGGCTATATTCATATGCACAGCAGTTGAAGGAGGGGTGAGATCCCCCACCCCTCCATCTTTCCTTCTCTCCAGTACTGTCTTCCCCACAACTCTACTAGAAAAATAGAGTGCGGGGGGGGGGGGGGAGAGACAAAACTGAACATCCTCCCCATCCTCCCACCTACTGTGTCCTACTCCCATCTACTCACCCTCTGCCACTGATCAAGGCCTGGTGAGCCATGCTGACAGCAAAGCAGGTTGCAAAGAAGGATAGCACCAGCTACCACAGCACTTCCGGCTATGCCCTTGCTGGGAGGCGCTATGCACAGACTGAGGAGGCCTCACCGAGCAGCTTCCTCCCTTACTCCCTCCACAGTGGAGTCAGTGCAGCAGTGTGAGGAAGCACCTTGGAAAGTGATTAGCTGAAGCGCTTAGTCAGGAGTCTGTGGAGAGGCCAGGGGGCAATTCCTGAGGGCATGACCAGGAGTATGAATTGGGGTGGTGAGGAGGCCAAGGGAGGACTAGGAGTGTGAGCTGGGATACAGGGATGAGGAATGTGAAGGCCAGGCATGCGACCAAGAATGTGAGTTGTATAGAAAAGGCCTAGGTGGTGAACCAGGACTGCTAGAGAGAGGCCTGGAGGGGAGGACCATGAGGGGAAAGGACTTTTACGAGCAAGATGCTGCTTGTACAAACAGTACATGTACCAAGGGCTGTAATTCATGTCAGCTATGGAGAGAGAAGAGGAAACTTGGTGAGGAGAGAGAATGGGAAATAATTCAGATGGGTTGTGGGGAAGCAGGAGCGAGAGTGCAAAGGAAGCGTGAGACTGAAACTGGCCTCCTTGCCACAGCACATGTACATCAAATGAAGCTGGTATATTAGGGACAGGCATCTCCTGCTTAGAAATCAGTATCTCTAACTCTGGGGATGCGTTGCTGTTTTTTTAAACTAGCAGCCCTTTCTATCCTAGGCTTCTGTGACCCAGGGCAGTCACTAAACAAACAATAACTGGCAACTGTGAGGCTCATTAGTGCTAACTCAAGCAACCTGTGCTGTTTGTAACTCCCTAAACTTGGGCCCAGGCAAGGCTTAGGAAGCTGTATTTTACCAGTACAGCAGGAGTCTGACTGGGACAAGGGGAAGGTGAAAGGATTATGAGCAGTGCTTGAATTATGGGAAGAAGTGTTGGGGGGGGGGGCTGAATGTCAAGTGTCTTGCTTTAATTTAAACAGTAACCAGAAGTAAGAGGTCCATGAGACAGAAGTGAGGTAGCCCTTAAAAGTAATAAGGGGGCCTGGCCTCTGTAAGCACCCCCTCCTCCCTGTAATTTAAACAGTGGTTATGAGTTTAGTGATTGTTAACAGTAATTCTTAGGCTGTGCTCACTGGCTTCATTTTACAACTGGGAGCTTGGGAGAAAAGGGATGCTAACTGGAAGGAAAATAGAAGCAACTGAATGCTGTCCTGCTTAGCAGAAAACAAGGTAAGAATAAGTTCTTGTTTGCACAGGTGAGGGAACTACTGGTAGCCCTTATGGTACTAACTCTTTTGCCTTAATGCCTATATGGTACTGTCCCAAATCCCCAGTCTGCACTGGGCCAGGAACTGTCTGATGAACCTGGTTTAAAACTGGTTCAGGCTAAATCTGCTGCTGCCCAGTGTGGATAGGCCCCAAACTATACAGTTTCAGTACAGTTTTAACTCTTGTATGGTGACAGGTTTCAGAGTGGTAGCCGGGTTAGTCTGTATCAGCAAAAACAACGAGGAGTCCTTGTGGCACCTTAGGGCTGGTCCACACTACCCGCCTAATTCGGCGGGTAGAGATCGATCTTCTGGGATCGATTTATCGCGTCTCATCTGGACGCGATAGATCGATCCCAGAAGCGCTCCCCCGTCGACTGCGGAACTCCTGCTCGCCGAGAAGAGGAAGCGCTGTCAACGGGGGAGCCTGCCTGCGCCGCGTGGACCCGAAGTAGGTACTTTTAGTTCGATATAGGAAACGTCGACTTCAGCTACGCTATTCTCGTAGCTGAAGTTGCGTTTCCTATATCGATCCCCCGCCCCAGTGTGGACCAGCCCTTAGAGACTAACATTTATTTGGGCATAAGCTTTTGCCCAAATAAATTTGTTAGTCTCTAAGGTGCCACAAGGACTCCTCGTAGTTTTAACTCTGTCCATGCTAACTAGCTAAACTGTACTTAAGCATGGTTTAAATCTAGAACAACAAATGCAGTTTCTAGATGGGGCCACAGAGGGGATAAACATTGAGTAGGAAAAATTAGGGGGAGGAGGGGATACAGACTAGAGAGAGGAAAAAATCTAAACGTTTTTTTAAAATGTTACTATACAAAACTCAGCAAGACATTCAATTTATAAAGTTCCTGGTTTTTGAATGGGAAAATTGAGATTAAAATACTAATCTCTGTTGATTTCATTGTGGAGCAACAAAAATGAGGGTGGCTGAAAGGATTGACCTATGAGAAAAGATTAAAAGAGCTAAATATGTATAGCTTGGCTAAGCAACAGCAGGGGATGAGGAACATATCTACAGTGTGGAAACATAGAAGAGGGAGGATTATTACTTAAGGAGGCACAAGGAGTTTGAGTATTGGTGATGGGAAGAAATTTAAATTTTTTAGGTTGACTGCTACAAAAAAACTCCCCTAAGACAGTGAAACATCTCCAAAAATAAGTAATGAAAACACTACCCCTTGGAACATTTAAATACAACATTGGACTAAACCCTGGAGCCAATATTTTAAAAAGTGACTAGTGATTTTAAACACCTCCATTCCTGAATATCCAACATGAGACACCTTTAAAAAGGGCTTCATTTGCAAAAGTGGGTGCTCAGTTCTTTCTGTAAATCTGGCCCCTTTTAAGGTCTCACAGGTTGGGCACCCAACATCACAATATTTTGGCCTATGCCAATCTGGGATTCCTCGACAGGGGAAATCGTCCCCTGGGCAGCTATGTTGGTTTTAGAACAGCTCTGCAAAGGCTTTACTAAGGCTGCTCTGAGACTTTGCTTATAAAAACAAAACCAAGAAACTGAATACCTTGCTATTTGAGTTAACTGAAATGGACTGAGAAAGCCCAGTCCTCTTCCCTTCCCCCACCTGAACAGCTGAGTACACATAACTAAAGTGAAGTCTGAGTAAAAGCAAAATCTGCAAAAAAAATCAGCTGCTTAGCAGATGTGGCCTAATGATACAGTGAGCTGATTGCCTAAGGTGGCCATTCCCTACTGGAAATGGTTCCCAATGCAGGTGTCCTATCAGCCGTTCTTCAAAACCTGTTCAAAAGAAGTCAACTGCATCCAGGTCAGTTGATCCTGGAATTTAATGGTGATGAAGGAAGCTACTTGACTCTTTGCTTTCTGAGCTGACAAAACCTGGGTTCTTCACTGCTTCACCAATAGGTTTGGGCATGAGGGGAATGACTAGATTGGAAAAATATTCCCTATAAGGGTAAGAGACACATGGGCAAGAATTAAAACTTGACCTGTTCTATCATCCATAGTCTCTGCCTGTCCTAAATTTGTGGCATTATTACCAACTTCTGAATATTGTGCTGCCTTGTCTCAAAGATCATACTCCGTGGTAGAATAATGCAAAATATACTGAGGACTACTCTTACAAATGGCAAGCGCTTGGTGAAAATACTTATGCTTACTCATCAACCTAACCTTCCTCCTCCAATAACATAATCTAATTGTAGAGACTGACAAAAACAGGGGTGGCTTGGGGTTTGCAAAAGATTGTCAGTCAGGTTTTGTAGAACCAGCAATAGCTTGGAACCAGTTTCCATTTTATCTGAACTCCCAAAGCTCCTAGTGGTTTGAATAAATGGTTCTGGTTTTGATCCATCTGTCTGTCCAGATTTTCAAAGTGCATTTCATTTGCACATGTGAAAAGATGCCTACCACTGGGAAGCAAACATAGAATATGCAATGGCTTGATTACATTGAGCGTTACTGCTCTGTATAGAGGGGTTCTGATGATGTGGGTTATGTAACTGGATTGTTAATGCTTTTTATATGTTGGCAGAATTGAAATTAAAAGAGGAAATTATTCTCCTGATGCTCAACTCTAATCCCCATCTGTCTGTGTTTTTACTTTTCTGCACTTGCAAAGCTCCCTGATCAAAAGGTCTTGAACAGATTCCAGATTTCCAGTTTAGTTTGCTTATGCAACCAAAAATATTATGGCAGAATTTCCTAGGGGTGATGAAGCATATATTTTCAGTTCCTCTGATTCTCTCAGTCTCAGAATTGCTAAAAATGGCAAAGATTTAGCTCATTTCATAGTGTTAACACCACAACCAGCTTTTTTTATTTTAAGGCTTGGTTTTTTTTGTTTTTTTAAGATAGATATAGCCTCAAGTTTTGCAATGAGGCAATATGGTCAGAAACAGAGACTTGCTGAATGTACCTTATCTTTCAGCAGAAAGAAAAGGGCCCTGTCTTAATACAACCAAGGCAAACCGGAGACTAGTCAAAAGTGGAGATGGAGCCTGAATTGCAAACTGGGGAAGCCTGGACACACAAAGTTCAAGGATATTTGGATCTAGGGCTCATACAGATAAGGATCCAGGGCTAATAGAGATAAGGGTCAGCTGCAAGGCTGGGGATGGGATCTGACCTTCATTATGATTTTGGTTGTACTTGGACCCATCCTTAGTTGAAAATTAGCAGGCCCATTGACCTGCTTAATCTTCCTTCCGCTCCTGCTACCCCAGCCCTTTCTTTGGTCTTGGAGACCTGTGTTAGTGCTAGAGTTGCATGGCCATTGCCAGGCTTGCTTCATGGGTGTTGATGGGAATCTTACTGCAGGTTTTCCATGGAGTTCCATATTTTGTGCTTGGAATGAACTCAAAGCACAGCTTTGTCTTGGTTTGGTGGTGGATATTCTGCTTAGGAGTGGGAGGAGGATGGCAAAAGCAGCAATGAGTGTGAAAGGGGGAAATTAAGTGGGACAGAGGAAAAGCATAAAGTGTAGCAGAGAGCAGGGCAGAGAGAAAGAAGGAAAACAAGGGGGAGAGAAAATCTACTGAATAATAGCTATTATATAAATCTCTCTTGCAACACTGGCTAATCTCATTAACATTAAAAGTGCAGGGGAAACACCCCCTGAGGTCTCTTTCCGACAGTAGTACTGTTGCTATTGCAGGAGGAACATCAGACCGTGAGCTCAGAGGTTGGCACCTGCAGGTGAACACCTTTCAATTCACCTCTCATGTTTGCTGTATGTTTCTAAAGTGGGACAATGGGGACAATTAATACCATTTTGCATATGAGGACATGTAGGAGGATAGCCAAAGCTTGCAACATTCATCCACACAGTCCAGGATCTCCAAGTTGGAGCAGATGGCAGGAAGGAGGTCTTGTGCTATTTGTGCTAGGTGTGCAGTTAATAAAGAGATTTTTAATACAGAAGAAAATCTTTATTTTTCCTTGCATTGACATGCATGCCCATTTACACACTGTGCCTTTCAGTCTGTACTTACTATCGCAGTTATGGATATGCTGGACAAGAATATGTAGGGGGACACATCTTCATAGCCAGTGCAGTCATGTTTCTGATGTCTGTTAGATAACAGGCTTTGTGCTGCAATTCTTGATTTAAAAGTTTGAACCACAAATTTTCTTTCGAAAACAACATCCTTAACTCAATTAAGGAAGGGCCAAGAGATTACATATAAAACCACAGAAGGAAAACATTACTAACAGTCCATGAAATCTGAGTCGGCTACCATATTTAGACGCTGACCCTGCAAGTGGATCTGGATGAGTGTCTGATGCCTGCCCAGAGCCCTGTTGACTTCAATGGCACGTCACATGGGCATTGGGGGCAATATCAGAGCCCTAGTTATTATACCTACTAATAAATAAAAGCTGTGTACTACCTGCAACCACTCACCTAGTTTCAGGATTCACTGGAATTCAGATCAAGTTCACTGAAAGTTTGCAAATTGTTTTAACAAAGCTGGGCTGATTTTATGGTTTTGCACTGTAATCATGTTGCAATTGGTAAGGTCACCCTTCTTTAGCAGTTATACAATATGGTCTCTCTTCCACTGAGTTGAGTTCTTTACTTCTTTCCATATTCTATCTAAAAACACAATGAAAGTCTGGAGGTCTATTTCATCATGTGCTTTATCCTCTCTCATTGCTTTCCTATTTTTGAGTTTACTGATGGTTTTTCTAACTTTTTCCATTTTAATATTTCCTAAATCAATATCAAGCTCTAGTGCTAGGTCTTCATCATGTATTTGTAGTAGTTGACTAGGACTTGGTCTGTTTAAAACAGCCTGAAAATGGTTTGCCATCTTTTCTTTTGTTCTTCTTCTATATTAAGAGTTTCCATTTGCATTTTTAATAGGGGATCCATTATTGCTAAAATTTCCTGTTAGTTGTTTAATGGTCTTATACAAGGTTATAAAGTCACCTCTTTGGCTAGCATCCTCAGCCTCTTGTAGCACTCCTTTTTACCCCTGTCTAGAGTTCTGTATTCTCCTTGCCACTTGTTTGTCTCTTCACGACTTAGCATCCATGAATTTTTGCTTTATACTTCTTTTCCATTACTGCCAAAATCCATTCTTCCCTTTAAGATGGTGGTGGTGTTTATTAAAACTTTCTTAGTACATTTTAGATAGCACATTCTGTTTTTCCACAGAATATCAATGTCGTGGTTTTCTTCAGTTTAACTCCATTAGAACACTAAACCAGTTCTTCAGTTCAAGATGAAAAGCACTTTTTGTGTTTGGGTCTTTTAATTGTGCCCTGTTGATGCATGGTCTTGACCCTACCATCTGCAATAACTGGAGAGGAATCATATTACTCTCAGTGCCTGGGGAAAATCATGTGCATCATCATCCTGAACGTATCAAGAAACAAATAGCCCTTCAACTTCGAGAGGAACAAGCAGGATTTCGACCACTGAGATCATGTGCAGACTATATTGTTGCTCTCAGACATATTATAGGACCAAGTGTGAGGTGGAAAACACCTCTTGTGATAAATTGTATAGGTTTCCAGAAGTCTTTTGACACAAAGGCAGTCTCTGGAGAATTATGGCATAGTGCAGGCAAAAATAATTGGAATCATCAAGGATCTATATGATAATGCTGAGTGTATAGTCAGCGATGGTGATGTCCGCCTGCCAATGGTTTGCAGAGACAACTGGAGTAAGGCAAGGGTGAATTATGTCCCCACTATTGTTTGCACTGGTCATTAACTATGCCATGAGGAAAGTAACCACAGAAGGCAACCAAGGAATTTGTATGGACAAATGATAAAGCGCCATTGGATGGCCTCATTTTTACTGATGACTTTGTCCTGATTAGTTCAACACATTACTTAATGGAAGCTTTTGGCAGATACAGCAAAACAAGTTGGTTTGTTCATCAACAAGGGAAAGACTAAGTATACGGGCATCATTAGAGTGGATAAAGAAACACCAGAAGAAGTAAGTCACTTTACCTACCTAGGAAGAGGGAGGTGCGGTGATGGTGACATCATGCTAGATAACACCCCCTCCCTGAAAAAGCAACCAACTTTCACCTACTTGAAAAGATTTGGAAAAGTAGTATGATTGGCACGGACACAAAATATTTTTTTTTTTTAACACTGGCATCATGTCTGTTCTTTTATATAGAGCAGTCTCACAAATCTACAATAGAAATTATAAAAAGATCAACTCATTCCAAAGTAAATGCCCGTGGAATATCTTCAGAGCTCATTAGAAAGAGTTCATTACAACATCAGAAATTCTCGGTAGAGCACAGCAATCTACAGAATCAAATATGGTAAGAGGACAACGATGGAAATATTTAGGTCATGCTTTAAGGATGCCACCAACATGACTTCCCCAGCAAGTGATAATATGGACACTACCTGGAAAAAGAAAAAGAGGGGGCGACCTAGAGAAACATTATGCAGAACAATACAGAAAGAAACCAGATCCATCAACATGACACTCAGAAGCCTGAACAGAGCAGTACAAGACCAAAATAAGTGTCAGAAACTGGTGGATGCCCTATACACCTAAAGGGTGCAGTAGGATAAGAAATAAGAATTGGAATTTAGCTGCTTTGTGGAGTTTTGATTGTTTCAACAGAGTTTCACATTGAGATGTCACATTCACTGCAACTGAACGCAAAGAAAACATCTACATGAACCTCTGAAAAATTAAAACTTGAGTTTTTTGCCTGGTTTTCTTGTTCTGGTGCAATAACTTATGTTAGTGTGCTGTCCAGATGGCCACCTAAGTCTTGACCAATTTGGATGATATAGATGTGTTGAGAATTCACTGCCATTGTATAACCCAGGCAATACTGTCATAAGAAACACCAGTTATGGAAAAACCTAGCAGATTTTTCTATGAGAATATAATATTGGGGAGTTTCCAAAGGACATGGAAAAAATCCCCAAAAGCTAAGGCAAGATATAAGTAGAAATACCACAGGTGATTCTAAATCCAAAGATTTCCCATACAAAGGTAAAAGCTTGGCTCCACCTCTACTGCTGCAGCAATTTTAAGTGACTAATGAATAGAGCTGAATGGAGAATGATCATTCCATTTTGTGGAGGATTTTGAGACTTCAAACATTTTCATTCTGATTTGGAATTAAAACAAAACTTTGAAATTCTCCAAAGCTGAAATCTGAAAAAGAGAACAAAACAAAAACGTAGTGTCTTGTTCTGATATTTTGCCATTCTGTGGCAGCCTGCTGGGATTTCAGGCAGCCAGTTCCCAGGAGTCAGGGCAGCTAGCCTGACAGAGACTTTTATGAAATTTTCCCTTTGCTCTAGCAGTGCTGCAGCTGTGTTGTTTGGCCCCTAAGCATGTGCTTAAGTCCCATTGACTTAACTGTGCGCATAACTTTAATTGTGAAGCGCTTTGCTGAATAGGAATGGATTTAAGTCCATGCATAGTCTTAAGTATATGCTTTGGCGCTTTGCGGAATCATCCTGAAGGATAAGTGCATGCTGTAGCGTTTTGCTCAATTGGGGCCCAGGTAGTACTCAGAACCTAGTACAAGGTCTCCAAAGCCCGGCATCTTTCACAAGCAGTAAATTCAAAACACACATTTAGAAAATACAGTTCTAGAAAGTGGTTTTAAAAAAAAAAGTCTAGAGAAGAGGAAGAAAAACAACCCCTGAGGAAATAATTAAACTGAGGGCAAGACATCTGTGGGGTTTAAAAAAGAAAATGTTACGAGTGCTAGTTTAGCATTTGGATACGGATGAAAGATGCTTTAGATACAGAGAGCTGATTCTGGCTCTCTCTTTTTTTTTTTTTTTTTTTAAGTTTTATCACTGATGCCATTGAATTGCTGCTGTAGGGTCAGACAAGTTCTGCCTCACACATTTAGCCCTCTGGTAAGGTCCTGAAAGGAGGCTGTTCTGCTAGTGAAGAATGTAGGTTTAACTGCTGGTGATCAATGCATTCTGGGGGTTTTGTGCAATGAAAAGGGTCACTGATCAAATGTTGCTGTTCTCAGCAGCGAGCACCTGGTTTATAAATAACTCCAGATATAGTTACCTCATGACCTTCATTTCTCAGCACTGACAAACCAACTCTGAGCCAATCAAAAGTTATCATTCTCACACACTCCCTGAACAAATAACACTCTGTCTTATGGACTCCTAACCCAACACATCTGTGATAATGAGTGCCCTCTGTAGGAAACCAGCATGTTTACATTCAGTCTGCACAGCCTCTTTGGTCAGACACTGCCACGTACAAGCAAGGTGAGTGGTGCTGGTCTTGAGATGATTAAATAAAATCTGATCTTTCATAGATGTACACTGGCAGTGAGCTTCCCTAGGAAAAGATATCCAGATGTGCCCTCTTGTGTACCAATGAGTATTCATTTCATATATGCTGCATTCTTAACTTTTCACTATTTGGTAGAAGGTTGGCCATATATACAGGCTCTTGTCCTGTACAGTATATAAAACGTGACATACAAGACTAGCAATCTTTCATGTAATTTAATGCAAAATAGTTCCATTTAGACATGAAATTCACCAGTGTTTTATAATTGGTTACATATTTTTACATGCTTTTTATGAAAGATCAAGCTATTGTAAATGAGCACTTGCCACCTCCATCTGTGTACCATGTAACACTTTCATAATGGAACTAAAACAAGCAGGCAAAAATCTCTGGTTACTCACACTTCAAAATCTCAGGCCAGGTTGTCAGAGTTTCAAGCAAACCTGGGCTGATGTGGAGCTTGGATGGAAAGACTCGGTGACCTGAAACGAAACAAAACGTGGCTGTTCCAGGATTTGTTTTAACCTAGTACATAATGTTTGTGTAGCAATTGGGTCAGTAGTTAACTCCTGGCTGGAAGAAACCCTAATTGGTTCTTCCAGCAAGTTAACTTCTGTACCGTATCTCCTGATGTAAATAGGCAAGGTATAAATACCTGCAGAATTGTCCCAACTTGGGGGGGGGGGGAGGAAGGAGGGCAATTAGAGGCAAAAATCATGGGCCAAATTCATGTCTTGACATGTGTCCTCTTAC
Organism: Terrapene triunguis; assembly: GCF_002925995.2. Taxonomy (NCBI): domain Eukaryota; kingdom Metazoa; phylum Chordata; order Testudines; family Emydidae; genus Terrapene; species Terrapene triunguis. The sequence continues at coordinate 12,464,278 of NW_020664543.1, read as the reverse complement.
TATGACGTGCTGATCTTACTCTTTCCTGTAACACTAGGACTATGACTCTGATATAGGCTCAGGCAGAGGAAGAATATTTTTATTTCTTTAAAAAGAAACTTGCATTTACTATTGCTTGAATTCATAACTAATAACTTATCTAATCTCACCAGTCTCTGATTGAGAATTGTCTGCCAATAGATCTGTTTTCTAAAAATTTGCTTTTGAAATTTTACCAAGGGACTATTATGAAAAATTCTTGGTGTGGAGTTCATTAGTGAGTGGTTTGTTGTGAATATTTGATATTATCAAAATGATCTTTGTGATTGGTAACCCTAAGCTGCATGTTATGTTTCTATTCCTTGACTGGCTGGACATAAATCTTAGAATTGGATTTTCTTGCATGGATGCTTGTGGAATGCAAACTTAAATTTACCTCACATCAATATTTTCTAGTATTCGTTTTAAAATTCACTGCTCCCATAAACATCCTGTCAGTAAACTTGATCACTAGACTGTTTTGTGGAAGGCAAACACAAAAGGGGCCTGTTCAGTCAGTTATTTAAATATTCATGGATTTCTTTCAGTACTCTTCATCTCTATTAGGAGCAAAGTAAACTACTTATGTACATTTTTCACATTTGCCATAGTAGGAAAGTCCCTTTTACACTTTCTTATGGAAAAGATTTTGAAAACCATACTTATCAGGAACAACTCTGCTTGTTTAGTGCATGTTACCTGACTCTAGCTTTTCAGTGAGGGTGTTTGTAGGGGTCATGTGCATGACCTCTACAAACACAAGTCTGTTTCATAAACACATTAGCTCCTGTCCCCTACCTGATAACGTAGTCCATCATCTCTGTTAACAAATTGATGGCTGCTAAGGTTATATTATAAATAGCAAACAGAATAACTCTAAAGAAAGCTTGTGTAAAAGTAAATCTAACATGAGGAAATGGAGAAAGAAATACACAGAACAATTGAAATGTAGTATCAATAGAATGGCTTTGAAAGTTACAGGTGGTTACAGGGTTTGTGTTTTAAGGCTTTTTGCTAATGCATATGCTTGTTATATGTGGTTAATCCCAGGTCAGGGAATCTTTACAAATGGGCAGCATAGCTGAGTGAGTAGATCCACCATTTGTCCGGGTGAAATTAAAACCCTTTCCCTGAAGAGAAAGCTGCAGCAGATGGCAGCTTTTCTTTCTGCTGACATTTCTTGAAGGTTTAAAAGCTTTGCTTTATTTTAAAATGCCTCTTTCAGCAGAGGCAATGCTCACTGACACTTATAAACTAACATGAATCTTCTCAAAGTTTCTAAAAATCTGTCCAGGATTCCCTTCCTCAAATGGATGGAATCCAAGATGGTGTGAGCTGGATGGATAGGGACAGTCCCCATAAATCATAGCAACTTTGCAAGTCATCTCTGCAAGACCACGACACTTTCAGATAACTGCATAACTGGTTCATTAGACAATTGTCTTTTTATTAATTGAGAAATACAGGGTAAAAATTTCAAAATGACCAAGTCCCATTTTCAAAAGTGACTTAGGAGCCCAAGTCACTTGAAAATTTTGCCCTCTGTCAATTTCAGACTAGAGTTGTGTTTTGCTCTAGAAGTGCCACGATTCTAACAAAGAACCTACAAAATCAGTTAATGAAAACGTCATTAGTGTTTTAAGTGTAAACCATAATTTGTGTTCTCACTGTCTCTGGGTTTGACATTCAACCCTACATCATATTGATCTGCTACTGCTAAAAAGTGGATGGCCATCTAGGTATTAATGGCATAGTATTTTGTTCTGCAATTTAGAAACCATTTTTAACTGTGGGACTTCTTGAAATATTTGGGATCCCCAATGGGAATCCTAGCTCACCTAAAAATGTTTCAGTCACTGCTCATTCTGACCATTCTGTAAGCCCTAGAGGTCTGACAGATTCAGCAGGTTTTTCTTTTGCTAGCTTGCCAAAGTAGATGTCAGTATAGAGATCCTGTAATTTTCACTGATTTGTAACTTTCATTGCTTGTGCAGGGATCAGGCAAAATGTTGGCAGAGCTATGGAAATATTTACACATTACACTGACTAGATTGTAAAGGATGTAGTAATAAATCATTTAAAAATGACCAAACTGACAGTATAAGTTGAATTTCTTACACAATCACCACTAAATTTAAAGAATTACCACTGCATGGAAACATCACACTGTAGGTTCCTCATTCTGTTATATCCTGTGGAAAAAAGAGTTTTGATCTGATTTTTGCATGTCTGGAACTACTGTGTGACTGCATGGGACATTTCATGTGGAGAAGTACCTCCCAAAGAGCAAAATTTAGGATGCTGAGGTAGTGCAACAAGGCTGCCAAAAGAAGAGGCATTTTCTTTAGCCTTTCTCCCTCTAGGTCACTAGTTTTAATCTCTCTCAGCCTGGCAGGGACCAAAAACTTGCCACAATCGGATGGCCATTTGGCAGTCTATATGAAATGTGGTGTTAATATCTCACCAGTTCCTTGGGGATGGCTGTCCATATCAGAGAAACTCAGGGCTAGGGCTACAGAGGTGTTTTGTTTGTTTGTTTTTAAATCTGTTTGAAACTGGTATGGTTAAAGCGCTATAACCCTTACAGTGGATACTGTGTGGGGTTTTTTGTTTGTTTTAATATCTGTGTGACAATATTTTCTACATGGTGGGAAAATATACTAAGATGTCATATCCCCAGAAACTAAACAGTCCATTAAGGAAATACAATTGTTTGTTCTCTGCTACAATCCTGGATAACTTTAGTCGGGGATTATGCTTCCTTTTCAAAACATTCTTCCTTCCATAATAAAAATGTTGCTCCTGATAATGTTCTGTAATGAGAGGTTGCTTTTCTTTGTAGGGTGATATCATTTAAAGTCAGTTCTGGTTTGATGTGGCTAAAAATTCTGGGCATGGCTATCATGGCCTGGTGCCACTAATCATATTGGTGTATCTCCAAGTCTAATTCTGGTTATTGTTTTATATATAAATCTATTTATACTAAATAAATTTGTTAGTCTCTAAGATTCCACAAGTACACCTCGTTATTTATACACTGTTTCTACTAGTTTGATGGGTGAACCTCAAAGGGTCAGAGTTCAGCCTGTTTGGATGCTTATTTGAACTATGCAAACCTTGAATTTGCAAAATTTGACTCCAAACCTCCCAAGAAGAGGCTCTCATAACAATAATTTTTGACTGTGGTGTCTAATATACCTTTAACACTTTGTACCCCTCAGGCAGATCCCTACTCTTTTCCCTGCCACGTTGACAGTCAATGAAAAATTTTTTTTAAACCAGCCTTAGCTGAAATCTAATGTTAACACAGATAGCCTGGGGAAAAACTAGACTCCAAGGGGCAGTTTACAGCTGAGACAACACAGAGCAGGTGTGCTAATTCAGAGTGCACTTGGGTTGTGGCTTGCATGTTTGCCAGCTCTTGCATTGTTGCAGCAAAATAACGCTCCACGCACATGGGACTATTTACTGAAAGGTATTATGGCCCTACAGTGCAGGAGAGGGAATTCACACAATTATTTCCACACTACCATCCTACCATGATGCTAAATTGCACAGTATGTGAGTAGCTAGTAACTGGTCTCTATTAGAGCTTGGGGAAGCAAGTGAACAACTTTCTGCAAAGCTTCTTGCATGCCAGGCATTACCCTTTTGATTCATGCCTGTCAAGTTAAATTTTTCTACCAAATTTGACCCAGTGATGCTTTTCTCTATTTGCAATAAAATCAGTTTAACACTAACTTTTGATTAAGTGATCCCATTTCCATGGGGAGGGGAGGAGGATAGCAGAATGTGTCAAGCTTGAGGGTGAAATTTTCAGTTCCTGATTTTAGACCTCACCTCTTCTATGGTCTGTATTTTGCAGGCTGCCATAGCTCTGGGGCACAGTGGGAGTACTGCTACAAGAGCACAAGGACGTAGCTAAGAAGCCTGCTGCTCCGCTTGGTACTGGAGATCAGGCCCTCCAGCTAAAGGACTCTGGCATACAGGATTGATTATTGTTGATCAGAAGAAATGCCCCTGCTCTTTTTTGCAGCTCAGTTCCTTGTTTCCTTAGTAACTCTTCGTAAAAGTAAATGCACCTGAGTGTAGTTTTAACAACGTGAAATTTCTACATACGTTGCCTGATCCAATTCCACCCACTCTCAGCATATCCCTCATCTTCCACGATAGACCTGCCATTACACACTATACGGTACGATCACTAGCAGAGTGGGTGCAATCAGAGACTGAGAAGCATGTTAACAAAAGTCCTGGCGAAGAACAAAAATAACCCCCTGCCAGTCACCATAGCAAATGTTGCTCCCGAGAGATAGGAAAAAATTCTATACTGATGTATGTGGCGTAAGCCTGCCTACACCCTGTGTGGGAAGGGGCTTTAATAGAGCACAGAGCCTGCACGTGGGTGGAGAGAAAAACAAATGTTAACGGTTCCTTTTGTTGTCCTGGCTAGCACGATAGAGAATGGAGAGTGAAGGGAAAGCTCCCCTTCTTCTGGAGAAATACAGACTCATTGTGATAACTGCAGAGAGACTAGTAAGCTACCACAGTCGGCACTAATTTTTTTTCTAGGGTTACTTGATCCTGTTTCAGTACCGGGGGCTGGACTTGATCACTTCTGACAATCCCTTCCAGCCCCACATTTCTATGATCTACTGCAGCAACGTTATGGGGGTCAGTGTCCCTTTGAGACCTCATGCTTCACTCCCCTTTCCAGGACAGGGTTACGCTGAATTGTACTATGCCCCTGCATACATAATAGCACCAGACATAGCTGGGTCTGCCTTGCAGGTAGAATGTCTGATGGTTGCATTAATGGCTTGTGAACTGGCTGGTAAACCAGACACATGCCATTTTGCTTAGAGAAGCAGAAACTAGGATGGGCTTTGTATCCTCCCTCCCCCAGGTAGCAGCAGCTGGACACAGTGACCAGACAGTGTTTAGTGGGAACCTCTGAGCAGGACCCCAGTGGGAAGGGAGAGTACTGGACAGGTGGATTGCAGTTTCACCCAGGCAACTAAAAATACAAAAGCTCCCCTTCCTAGAATGGGCCAGACTTCAGGGACTGAAGCTAGGTGTAAGTATATGAAACTAGGGCTCCAGGAGGCTGGAAGGGGCCTGTAAAGGTGGTCCCTGAGCACCCTCTTGCAGCCCTGTGCACTTTAATGTCACCAAATGGAGCGGCAATACGTTTCAGTTTAACAGCTCAGGGTCAGGAGAAGCCAGTACATATTAACAAAATACTATCTCCTTTTAACCAGGTGTCAGGCCAGGAATCCTTCCAACACACATTTCATCAGGCTCTGGGTTCACAGCTCCCAAACTTGCAGTCTACATCAAGTCTCTGAATCAGATTAGGCTTGTCTCCAGATACCTGCGAGAGCACCTGCTAGGCTCCTCCTCTCATTCCTTGTTCTGTTTCCTGTTCCTGTTTATATAGCTCAGATCCCAGGGCAGGGTGGCCTTGATTATCCTCAGGCTGTCCACTCCAGCCTGTTCTTTAAAGGGGTAATACCTTTCCCCCCTCTCTGTTGCACTGTTTCACAGGGCTGTATAAATAAGTCACCACATTAGACAAGCACACGTCGTTGGGCCATGTGGTTGCATTTAATAACTTGAATTGTATGCAATCCAGTTTCATACTCAAAAATTGAAATTAGGAATGGATGCCATGCATCCTAGGTGGGGAGTGAGGGGTACTCCTGGCATTCCCCTGAGTTGGGATGCTCATTGAATGCAGAGGGCTTGCAGGCACAAGTTCCCAATCAGAAACTACAGCTGGGGAGGAAGAATAGTCATGGGAGTAAGGCACTAGACTGGGACTTCAGTGAGCTAAGTTCAATTCCTGGGCTTGCTGCAGGCTTCTTGCATGACCCTGGCTAATCATTTTTATTTCTATTGTGGTAGCATCTAGGGGCCCTGATCACGGCTCAGGGCACCACTGTGCAAGGCATTGTAACATTAGTGTCTCTGCCAAGAAGTGCTTCCAGTCTAACTAAGGGCTGGTCTACACTAAAAGCGCTTCATTGGTGCAGTGGTGCCGCTGTAGCACGTCTGGTGAGGATGTTCTGTGCCGATGGGAGAGCGCGCTCTCATCAGCATAGTAAATCCACCTCTGCAAGAGGCAGTAGTTATTTTGGCAGGAGAAGCTTTCCCAATGACCTAGCGCTGTCCACACTGGGGGGGTGTGTGGCTTATTCACACCCCAGAGCGACTTCAGTATAACTTAAGTAAGTGGTAGTGTAGACCTGGCCTATGTCACTAACTCTCTATGCTCATGTACTATGGGGATAAAACCTACCTCATAGGATGATTCAGAGAGTAAAGCCACAAATACTCCAGAGGTGTTCAGATGTTACAATGGTGAGCACCATTAAGAGTAGCTAAAATGTTCATGTTGCAAAGCTGCTATTAGGAAATCTCCCTATCCCTGTTCAGACACATTCTGTACAGTATTGTATCTTGGTCACCCAAATTCAGCAAGAAGTAGGACTACCATTACCTTGCCTTGCCTTCTCCCTTTGCCAGGAATAAATGCGATGCCCCCTGAAAACTCGTATGAATGAATGTCTCATAAATTTTGCACTCAAGAAAATCTGCTTGTATCCTGTGGTCATAAAAAAGAAATTAAATCTGCATATAACATTCAGGAACCTGTAATTCTGCTGCACAGCTTTATGCCTACATAAATCAGTGCCTGTCATGAATATTGCACGGTACCTGCAGCTGCTTGACCCGCATGATTTTAAAAAGATAAATAAAATGAAAACAAAGCAATCTTCACAGAAAGGCTTCACAAACAGCACCTGCTTTTTGAAAGCTTGAAAGGCCACAAATAGCAAACTAGGAAAGGCACAGAACGTAAAGGTCTGTTAAAGCCTAAAGGTTGTGTATATATTTATTTTCCTCTTGCAACAGTGGGAGAGTGCTAGGACTTCTAATTCATGGAATATTCTCCAGAGGGAGGGTATTGTAATGGGGAAGAAGGCATGATGACCATCAAGCCTTGCAGAGGGCAAGGATCTATGGGAAAAGCTATTCTACAGATTTTGGGGAGAGGGGATTACTTGTAGATAGAGCTAGTCAGGAATTCATCGTTGGAATGTTTTTCTTCAGAAACTGCCAATTCATCGAAGCCAAAATTGTTTGCAGGAAAGAATCTGTTTTGACAAATCTCTCAATTCCAAATGTTTTGAGAAAAAGTTTCAAAATTATCTAAATGTCCCATGTTGACAGTTCAAAATGTTCATTTTCTGCTTCAAAATGTCTGTTCCAAAATTTTAGTTAGGTTTTTTTAACACTATAAATTAAAATCAAAATGAAATGCCTTGATTGACATGATCTGAACCTTTTTTTGGATTATTGGTTTGTGAACATTTTACTTTTTATCCCAATTCAGGGTGGGAAAATTCTTCAACATCATTCTCATGGGATGGGAAAAGCATCCTGCTTCGCTCTAACACAGGCACCTCCTCTGTCCTTATCTTTGGATGCCAAGATTCATGCTGCTGGCTTTTTCCTCCATAGTTGTGACTACCCCTTACTGCCTCAGGAGGCTAGACAATACACACAACTCTCCCACGCCCACTAACTCTCCTGCAGATTTCTACAAAGAAAATCCAGTGGGTTGGTGGGGATCATGGTGCATAGACGCCCTGTTCTGCCGCCTCAGCTTAAATGACTTTGTTTGCTGCCCCTACAAATTTCACTCCCAGAAACCACAGACTTGTGTAGATGGGCACCCACCAGCTCTAGGGAAGGAGAAAACATGCCTTTTTGGCTCCATTCTTCTCCCTCCCAGAGGGGTAGGGGCCTCTCAACCCTTCCCCACCCTGCTTTGTTTTTCTCATTGTCTTCTAGTGTATGAGAACCCAAGGTCCTTCGCCAGCAAGTTCATAACATAGCAAATAAATGCAGCTCACACACATGTGGCACCTTGGGGAAAGTACAGTAAGGGTTTGGAATAAACTATGAGTAGGTGAACTGGTTCAGAAACAGCATGAACGCTCTCTTCTTGCAAACTATTGTTCATTGTCAGGTTCAGTTTGGGTCTGGTTTTATTTAAAAGTTTCAGCAATACAGGTGCTGTATTGAAAGTTTGAAATACTTAGCCACAGAACTTAAAGCAGAAGGCAGGAGCAAGGCAAGCCTCCCCCGTGCTGTATCACCAATATGCCTCTATCATAATTGTCACCACCCCATACCCACTCAGCCCTATATTTTTCAGCTAAGACTGCACAGGGGACAGTGTATGGAAGGAAATTAGGCAGGGAGCTCAACTGGTGCCAACTAGACTGAGCTCCAAACTCATCACCCCATAGGCCGCTGCTGAGTCATTGGAATGCAGCAATTTTTAGTTTGATTCAGTCCAGCAGGAAATATTTTCTTTGTAAGCTGAAATGCTCTGGTGCAAGATAAAATCAGTCTCCCATTTATTTCCTTTTAGGAGAAAAAAAATACACTATTTGTGTAATCCTAAAGGAGGAATTCGGCACATTGGTTTTTAACAAAGTTCTGTTTTGAGACCTGTCCAGGCACCTTTTTTGTTGCACTGAGAACTGGGCCCTGTGTGATGAAAGTACACAATCCCGCAACCCCCCTCCCCCGGAAAGAGGCTCAATTGATTAATCAAAGGGCTGGGAGTCAGGAGTTCTATTCCTCATTCTGTGTGACCTCAGGTAAAGTATTTCACTTGTGCTTGTTTTCCCATCTGTAAAATGGGGCAATCGCTTAACCACCTTCATAAAATGCTTTGAGATCTACAGGTGAAAGAACTCTAGAAGCTGCAAACATTTTCTAGTGCCATGTTAATCTATGATTTACACAGATTTGGTCCTTGTTATCCTCTCATTAAATAAAGAGGATTTAAACAAAAAACCCCAACACACAGCAATCCCATTATTGTTTACTCACATCCACACAGACTGTACTTTCTCCTATAGCAACCCAGAAATACAACACATTGTGCTCTTTTCTGCATGCTTTGCTGTACTGCAAAATCCTGCCGTTTTAAACATTAAGCAAAGTCTTTGTATTATAGCTGATGCGTGCTATTAAAAGGGTACTGAATGCTTTTTCCACTGGCATTAATTGAGTGAAGGGAAAACAGACTCCAACACTGTCATATGGTATCAAAATAATTAGCTCAGCTATAAATAGCTTGGCTTGTTCAGGTTTTTTTTTTTTTTTTTTTTTAAGGTCAACACTGTAACTGAAAAGATTACTGGCACATCACTGTGCATGTAACTGTGCTTTCTGCAAGGATTCATGAATGTTAGTGCTAAGAGGGGAAAGTGTATTCTCAATCAGTGATCCTAAAGCCACACACAGAATAGTGTATTAAATAGGACAAATAACAAGTCAGACATGAGAGTGGGAAAGAGGTGTTGGCTACTGATTTGAGTGCAAGGCCTTGTCTACACAAACTTACCCCAGTTTAACTAAAAGTGTTTGGGGGTTTTTCCCAACCCAACTTTAGTTAAACTGATGCAACCCCCTTGTAGGGAAACACTTTGGTTGAAGAAGGCATCCTATCAAATTATTTTACATTGATTCCTTACCAACTTCAGCTAAAATATAGGGCACTCCTAAAATGAAATAAGTGTCTACACAGGAGGGTTCATCAGTTTAATTAGTTTCTAAATCAGCTTAGTTTAAAAAAAAAAAAAAGTGAAACTTTCTTGTGTAGACAAGGCCCAAGAATGGCAGCTAGGAAACCCTTATTCTAATCCTGGCTGTGACTAATCCTGTCCTGACCTTTATATCCTTGAATGCTGATTAGGGTCTGTCTGTACAAAGAATAGACTAGGGGGGAAAAAGTGTTTAAAATGCCACCTTTTACAACTGTTAACTTTGTGTTGAATCTAGGCTCCCATTAGTGACAATCCACTAAACTTACTATAAAGTTGTTTAAACTGCGTCCGTCCTAAATCAGGTTTCAAATCCTGTTGGCCAACTCATTTTTTAAAAAGCACCTTTGCCCCCAATCTATTCCTAGTGTAATTACACATTTAAACTGCCTGTCCATTTCCTCCTCTATAACATGGGGGTGATAATACTGACCTACTTCACAGTAATAAGGAAGACTAGTGACTGTTTTAAATGTGCTTTAAGATAAAGCATGTGAGTGCCAATTGTTTTATTAATAAAGCTAAACTTTCAGTTCCCATCTAGCTTTCATGTTCTGCATGTAATTTGCAATTACTTTAGTTAGAAGATGCCCTTGAAGCTCAGTGGGTCTGGAGTAAAGTGGAATACAAAGCAGCTTGTCAGTCTACCGTTCTGCTTTAAAACTACATGCATTCCCTCCCCCCCCCCCCCTGAAAACCATGATGTCTTGTGACTGCAGTTCTGGGGTAAAATCTCCTTTAACTGGTGGTTATTTTGAAGAAGGCAGCTTAAATTCTAATTGCAGTTGCTCGGTGTTTAGGATTGCACAACATATTGGGCTAGAAAGTAGCCAAGCCACGCGTTTAGGTCCATACCTAGCTATTGTGTGTACCTTGATATATACACTTTCCTCCCCCCACAAATTATCCAACTATTCTTTAATTTATCAGAAAATCAGAAATTTATCAGAAATCTAAGACTTTAGTTGTTACTAAGCTACTACACTGGCCACAGAATTTTATGGCACCCGTTTAGACTTGGGATAAAAGTCTGCTCCTTCTGCTTCAAGCTAAAGGAGAATTTTTCTCAGCTATTACCAGGATAAACCATGAGTAAGGCCCTACTTCATTTGTGATATTGCGGATCCCGCAATATTAGGCTTTCACCACAATTTGATTTTAATTAGCTTACTTTGCATAGTCCACAGTTTTGCATACAATTTGAGTATACAACTAGTACTGTACTAACAATCAATGCCTGTAACATGTAGAAGGCTAAAGTGACTGGACTCAATTTCTACTGCAGTTGTGTTTTAGTCTTCTGAATTTTATATTGTACCGGTCACTTTTTTTAAAAATGAAAATAATACAATTACAGCAAAACGTCTGGTTATCAAAAATAAATAAATAAAAATGAGCAAATAAATTTATTAGCAAATAAATAAAAATTATTTGAGTGTTTATTTCATTCCAGCAAATTTTTCTTAAGCAAATAGGTTTACTCTGGCTTTTCCAAATTACCACTATTAATAAAGGTCCATTATTACTTTTCCATGTCTTGTCCGCAACTCAGCTGGAGTTATTTGGAGATCATCCCACAATTCAAGTAGGGCCTTAGTCACGAGTCTATCTTTGGGTCTGAGATTTTCATAGGAGCCTAGGGGAGTTAGATGTCTAACTCACACTGAAATTCAATGGGAGTTGGACAAAAAACTCCCTTAATCCCTTCTGACAATCCCAGCCTTAGTACCTGGTAATAAAGACACACTGGAAAATTACACAGAAGGGGAACTGTTTCTAAATAAGATACTTTCCAGAAGTGTTGCCTACCTTTTTAGGAGTAGTCACGTTGGATCAAACCATTAGTCCCTCAAGCCCAATAGGAGGGGAAGTCTGATGCAGTAGTTAGGGCATTAGCATGGGATTTAGACCACAGTCAAATTCCCTGCTCTGCCACTTCCTATGGCCTGGTCTACACTTAAAAATTAGATCAACCTAGCTGTGTCACTCAGGGGTGTAGAAAATTTTGCACTCTGAGCGCCCTAGTTAGATCGATCTATCCCTGGGGTAAACACGTATAGGTCCACAGACTAATTTCTCCATCGACTTAGCTACCGCCTTTTGTGGAGGTGGATTAACTACAACAACAGAAAAAACCCTTCTGTTGATGTAGGAACCATCTAGGCTATGGCGCTACAGCAGCGGCACGGTAACTATGCTGTTGTAGCAGCTATCGTATAAACATGGCTTATGTGACCTTAAGTGAGGCACTAGTTTCTCTCTCTTTGCCTCAGTTCCCCATCTGTAAAGTGGAATAATAAATAGCACTCGCCTAACTCACAGCACTGCTGAGATGATAAATACATTAAAGCTTGTGAGGTACTCGGATACTACAGTAAGATACTACATATAAGTACCTTAGGTAGATACAATATCCTGTTGTGGGAAGAGGCCAATACTTGATGCTTCAGAGGAGGGTGAAGATGCCAAGCCCCCAACCACTAATGCTCATAAGTTATGACCCAAAGTACAGAGAAGTAGAGATTGTTCCATTGATTTCAAAGGACTTTAAATTAGACCAGGGGTCGGCAACCTTTCAGAAGTGGTATGCCGAGTCTTCATTTATTCACTCTAATTTAAGGGTTTGCGTGCCAGTCATACATTTTAATGTTTTTAGAAGGTCTCTTTCTATAAGTCTATAATATATAACTAAACTATTGTTGTATGTAAAGTAAATAAGGTTTTTAAAATGTTTAAGAAGCTTCATTTAAAATTTAAATTAAAATGCAGGGCCCCCCGGACCGGTGGCCAGGACCCAGGCGATGTGAATACCACTGAAAATCAGCTCGCATGCCGCCTTCGGCAGGCGTGCCATAGGTTGCCTACCCCTGAATTAGACCGATAGCCAGTTGTACAGATAGGGGTGAAGAGGATTCCTACCTGATTCCATTGGCAAATCAGTTTACAAATTGAGGCATGGGGTTTGAATACACGTCTTGTAACTCATATCCATATACTTGCCTTTTTTTTTTTTAAATCTATATTTTAAATCCAGCTGCAGTATCTGGCTCAGTCTGAATTCACCAAGCTCAACAGGTATAGCATTGTTCTTTTTAAATTTGACTATTACAAGAGCAACCAGAAGTCACATAAGAAATTCATGAAAGGAGCCCCATTGCTGGTGATGTTTGAAACGAGACCAGATAAAGCAGTAGAAAAATATACTGAATGACTCAGCAGAAGAAAAAAAAATCAGCCGGCAAGGTTTTTTAAGGGACACTTATTACCAAAATAAGAAAATTTAAAAGAAAAAAACTAGTTTCCTACTTCGTTCAACCCAATCCTATGAGCCCTGGATGGTGCCTGACCTACTGAAAACAACTTTTCCCACCCACCCTCATTTCCCAAGAAACCTTCTCCTAAGAATGGCTTTAAGTACCTGTGTGACAGGAAAGGAGAATTTGAGCTGTAAGTAACTTTGTTCTCTGGGGTATGTACTCATGGCCTGGATCACCATGGTGTCTGCCCGTTCCTGTACCCACAGGGAAGGAAGGACTAGATGGGACCTACTAGGCCATTTTCATTTTCTAACTTCCATGACTGTATGAAGGAATGAGATACAAGCTAGGTTTTAAGCTCAAGAATAGCCCAACATTGCAAGCAGTGGCACTGCCAGATTGCCCTAGGCACAGCCATATGAGCAGATGCAAGTGTGCTTGTGAAGGATAAGATGATAGTGCAGAATCTAGACTACATTTGTTCCCAGACACACTTGTGAATCTGTTGAGTTCTTTGGTATATGGTTTTAAAGCATAAGCAGGTGAAGCTGTTCCCAATCAAAAAAGGTGGTAGGATCACACTGAACAAGAAGCCAAAGGATTATGAAATGAGACAGACAAGTGTACAGAAATAGATCGCAAGCATTCTTAAAGGTTAGTGGGTTGATTTGTCTCATTAAAACATTCAATGGAATGGAAAGCTTCATCTCGGTTTGAATATTTCTCAGGTACTCTGTCTTCTTAGGTTTGGGACACGGAATACGCTGCCTACACCGAATGATATTTCGGAAGCGCCTGTGGATAACTAGATTAATCATTTTATGTGGGTCTACGTGAGGTGCTCCAGAAATCCCTAAGTGTTGAAATTATATTCTACTGTCTCAATAATACAGTCCCTGCTCTGCTATTAGTGTGAAGGACCAGTGACATCCAGTGGCAAGTTGGAGTGACTGAATTCCTTACAATTCTGCCAAAGCACAGGTGCTTTATTTTCACATGGGTCGATAACAACTCTGTCCCGTTGTTTTAGAATCATTATTATTAAACATATCTTGTCTCTAGCTTCTTACTCCAGGCCCACTTCTGTGGTAGCTGGACACCTACTGAGCATGCTCCGTTTACTATTCTTGTGAATTACATATAGTTCTATATTTGTTTTAAAACTTTGGTTGCATGGGTACTTCAATGTGAGCTTTGTCGGGAACAATGGCCATAAAACTCAAAATTCTCTAGCAATGACGTTCCACATAAACATAACCAGGGAGAAATTTGACCTTGGGAGAGGCTATGTGCCTAAAATACATGACTTGGTTAAGGATACTATGAAACATTTTTCTAACACTTACGGTACAGAACGAGACTGAGCACTCAGCTATAGTACTGACTTACTTTAGAGTGAGTGAAGATTGCTCTCTCTCTCTCTCCTTCCCTCCCCCATTTTAGGAAGAAATTCTGACCACTGTACAAAGTTTGTTTACCAAACCTCCAAGAACTTCTCTTAAAGGTCCAAGATCACTAACCGAATGTAGTTGTGTATTGTAAATTACATTTTTGAGAATGCTATATTTCAAAAACAGTTCCTCCTTTTGCTCACTGCCTAGTTCTGGATTCCCTTTTCCTTGCAAGAGTTGATCTCTAGTATTCACTTGAACTACAGATGCAGTCCTCACTGAATGAGTGACAGAATAAATGTCATTTATAGTCTGGGTGGGAAATATTTGAACTTGGAAGCGGTTATTAGCAAAGTTTAAAAAAAAATCTGAAATCTGTTCACAATGTTGAAAGTACAGAATAGAGAATTATTTTGTTTAAAATACAAAGTAATTAAAAAAAATCATAACATGACTTGTGACAGAAGGGACAATATGAATTGCAGATCCTCTGGTAACTTTAATATTAGAGGGGCCTTTATTAAAGAGAAATAGAATGATTTACTGCTTGTGTTTAGATGCACTGAACTCTGAACCCCTCTGTGTAAAAATAGATCACTGATAACCCTTAATAAGGTTGTGTATTTACTGTAACCCATAACTTGCATTACGTCAACTGTACTTCATCCCTCTGTATCTGCCACAATCTTTTACTCATATACTGTCAACCCCTGGTTAATAACAAAGCTAAAATTAAACACACCAATTCGTAAGAGGATCAGATTAAATATTGTCACCAGCAAAGTTTAGTATCGTTAAAAGCTCTCTAAAGACTCTAATAATACCAAATATGTGAACCGTATTATTTAAAACAAAACATTGAGCTACTCGTTTTCCTTTATACACACACATTGGGCATTGTCTTTCTACCACTGAGGTCAATGGGAACCCTTCCAGTGTCTTCACTGGGAGCAGTATTGTGCCTACTATGTATCTACCTTATCAGAAGGATTTTTTTTGGAAAAAAATTGTATAGCGTCTAGGCTTCCTACTAGAATGGGATGGGATGGGCTACAGGACCCTCCTTCAGGAAACTCAATTGTCAATGACAAACCCAGTATTACCAACCTGAAGCATTCAAACATGAGTCAGGATGGAAAAACCATGTGGTTTTAAAATATAGTAAAATTTGGTGGGTTTTTTTTTCTTCCTTTCTTTTGAGTCTTTAGTGTGCACTCGGGTCACCTTTTCAAGCCTTTCTCCCCAAATAAAGGCTAGAATTTTTATTTTATTTTATTTAAACGAAAGCGGAGATTCACACTTGACTCTATGAGCTGGGAACTGAAGACTCATGATTTTAAAACCACGAGTTGGCAATACTGTTCACCCGCTGCCCAACTAGCCTAAACCTGGAATATTCTTTAGTTCTTTTTTCACCTGGGGAAAATACATTGTTGATACTAAACTACTGAACATTCACAGTTAAACTGTACAGATATCTTTACTATATGGCTGTATGAAAATACCCAGTATGCACATATAACTGACGAAAGCCTTATCTATGTTAATTGGTTAATGCAGGGGTCGGCAACCTTTCAGAAGTGGTGTGCCGAGTCTTCATTTATTCACTCTCATTTAAGGTTTTGCGTGCCAGTAATACATTTTAACGTTTATAGAAGGTCTCTTTCTATAAGTCTGTAATATATAACTAAACTGTTGTTGTATGTAAAGTAAATAAGGTTTTTAAAATGTTTAAGAAACTTCAGTAAAAATTAAATTAAAATGCAGAGCCCCCCGGACCAGTGGCCAGAACCCGGGCAGTGTGAGTGCCACTGAAAATCAGCTCGGGTGCTGCCTTCTGCACCCGTGCCATAGGTTGCCTACCCCTGGGTTAATGTTACTTTTCATACTGTGATGTGATCTATATATAATGATAGGGAAAGATAACTAGATAAAGTGTGTGTCAGACCATACAGACAAGAATGTTACTTTCAGTTACAAACTAGGCAATATACATTCAGCAGTCATTGATATGTCCAATTCAATTTCTAGTATACTATGAAGACTTCAAATGGGCCCACACCACAGGGACCCTCTCTTTTACAATAGTGAGGGGATTGCAAAGGGAAGCTTAATGTTATTTTCAATTACAAACTAATTTTGTAACTCAGTCTATAAATGCCTTAGGGCAAGGCCTTTTCGTTTGGGTCCAGCACAGAGCTCAGCAGTGTCAGCACTTTAACATTCTCTAGTTCAGTTATTTTATTTTTTAGCTTACATAGTGACTAAAATTAGCCTGCTTCAGTCTTGTCTCAAGAGGATGACAGAGTTGCCACTGTTGCTTCAGGTTTCTTGGCTTTAAAAACAAAAAAAATCTCAGCCTCCTTAGAACATAAAAATATCCTTCATAGTTCACTCTCCTCTTGACTGAGTACTGTACTCTTGAGGCGACACTCAGGTCTCAAAGCTGTCTTTTAGCATCAGCAAAAGCCTCATTCTGAGAAAAGGAGAATGTAATCGAGATCTACAATAAGCCATGATCCCTGAAACTCCACCTTTTTAGTCTAATTTTTAGAAAATAGTTGATTGGGGGGAGTGTTTTGCAAGCCATCCGGCCAGTCTTCCTTGGAGCTGGGTGCACTGAAGCCTCTCTAAGGAAACCACTTAGCCATCCTAAGAGACCAATTTTTCTGAAAACTCCAAAGGGCATAGTAGATCTGAAAGCTACTCTGAAGTGGGGAGGGGGGAGTGGGAAGAAAAAGAGGGGGCAGGGAACAAACAAGCAGCACACACCACACCTCAATGCATCAGTCTTCTCAGAATTGCTTTCTTATTTGTCCATTGGATTGATTCTAGGAATTATTACTGGATCCTTAGTCAACTAACATCTGCATCCATGTTGCTTAGTATCCACATGCGTCTTCATTGTATAAGCTTTGCCACTGCAACCTTTAAATCCAGTTTCTCTAACAACAATAACAACAACAATAAAAAGCCTAGCTCTTGTATAGCTCTCAAAGCACTTTATAAAAGATCAGTATCATTAACCCCATTTTACAGATGGGAAAACTGAGGCATGGAGGGAAATTATTTTTCCAAGGTTCCCCAGAAAAGCAGCAGCGGAGTCAGACCCAGATCTCCTGAGTCCCAGTCCTGTACTCTGTCCACTAGGCCACATTGCCTCCCATAGAGGAAAAATAAAGAATAGACCCCACACTTCCATCTTTACTCCTCCTGATGAACTATTTGCTGGTTTTCACAAGAGCTCACATTAATTTAACATGAAACATCTGTTGTGGACTATAGGAGAATTCAATAGCAACAGACCAGCTTATCAATTACATGGTGCTTTTCAACCTCAGATGCTGGTGGTTGCTTCTCTTTCACCGAGTTGTATGAAATAGTAATTCAGTTGTATAATAGGATTCTTTACAACTTCTTGTTGTATTGTTGCTTTCAACTAGATGAATTCTGAATAGCTCAACTGTGTGTCATTGATCTTACACTGCTAACAGCTAGTGGAGATCTTTCTGTAGTTCTAGTGGTAGGGTTGGAAAAAGGGAAAGAGCAGAAAAAGCAGGGTTCTATTTCCAGTCACTATGAAGTTCCAAGTAGCCATGGTGTGAAGTCTTAGATGATCCCAGATTTAAGATACCAGTAGAAACATACAAAACTAACTTGTTCTAGCAATGTCCCAGTTAAGTATTGATTACTGATATTTATGCAAATGAAAGCCTGCATCCAATTTTGTTTTGTGCTGTGTTGTAAAAAATTAAGGATTAGCTTTTTAAAATACATTTTAGATTATTTTTATGTTGCTAATTATGTGTCTTATGGGATAACCCAACAGTACTAACCAAAGTGGATAGTGTTCTGGCTGGTTGCAGTTAGGAACCGAGCAGCTCTGTGACATGAAAACTGATGATACTGGGGTGAACTTTTCACCTGACGTAAAAATTGATCGTCACCTTTCCACGTTTTCTTTTTATTTCAACTCTGCATAGAAAAAACAAATCTATCTTGATTTTTGTGGGCAAGTTTCCTCACAGTTCACCACTGAAGATTTTTATGGTCTAAAATAAATATGCCAGCCTTTGAAGGTAAAACTTTTAAGTAAGATCTATGGTGACTTGCCGTGTCTCTGGCTTTAACCTGTAACCTAAAACTGAGGTGACTGGGCCATATAAGGAAAGTGAGAAGCTACCTTGTCCAGCTTTGTGGCGTAAACAGAGTAAAATACTGAAACAGATATTACTGGACTGACTTTCATGGCATTTGGAAGCTAAATTGATGGGCTGTACAACTTACTGGAGTCAGTAAGGTTATGTCTACACAGCACACTACGCCCAGATGCTGACTCGGGTTTAAGCTCAAGCCCCTCCTTCCATCCCCACAGAAATCAGCCTGATTCAGGCTAGGAACTTCTAGCAGACTCTTCTAGGAAGGTGGGTCAGAGCCCGAATCCTGCTGTGATGTGGATGAGAGGCCAGAATGCTGTGTGAACGGAGCTCAAGTCTAGGTTTCCAGACTTGGGTCTGGAGAGTCCACCAACACTATTCCACAATCCCTTAGAGCTGTGCTTCCCAGCCCTTCCATCCCAAAACTTTCCATTTGCTTTCCAGGAACTGGAAACAACCTACTGGTTCAAATGCAATTGCTTGGTGTTTAACCCTTCATTTCTGCACGGACTGCTCAACTGGAAACACAGTCATCCTGCCCGTGTATTAGCATGGTCAGCACTCAGAAGTCATCTTGCATTAAGTGGGCTGCTAGCTGGCCAGAAGAACACAGCTGGATTCTGGTTAACTTCTGATACGAGGCAAGCACCTCTGGGAATGCCCTGTCTTCCTGCCTCTTTTAAAAGGAATTCAACTGGGTAATGGGAAATGTAGTGAGGACTGAGCCCACAGAGGTGCATGACAATCTGCTGAGGGGGGGATAGCACCCTTATAACCCTGCAGTCACACGCACCACCAGAGGAGAGCCAGCCACTGGATGAAAGAGGAGAAGTTACCTGATGCTGAGGCTGGTAACCGAAGAGGCTATACCGCCAAAGCAGCTACAGCACATCCCAGGCCTGTACTCAGAGGAGTTGTTTGGAGATGGCCCTGGGGAGAAGCAGGCTGCAGAACTGGCATCAAAGCAAGCCCCGAAGCTGGAGCCTGGTACATTTCTGTTTGTTTGTATTAATATGTAGATGGGAGATTTCCGGCTTCTGGGCCTATTAAGTTATTAACACAAACCGTGGGTTTGGTGTGCTTCCATTTAGGGTGGAACATTCCCCTTCCGCTCTCTCCTTTTTCTCTGACACCACATGAGATTCAAAATGGACACCATGAAAAGAGGGGGTGGGGGGGGGAGCTAAACAAGCAGTTATCATAAAATGTGTACTAGCTACTTACTGATAGTTATAAGTAAGGTTTGGAGCTTCACAGTTAGTAGCTTCACATACCCCTCCTGTCTATTCAGCACACCTTCTAAGCCAGCCATGCCCACATTGTAACTCACAAGCCCTCTTTCTCCCCTCCCCCACACCGTTCCGAGATGTGCTGGTCCGTCACTAGACCCTAAATATGTCCTTAGTGGATATGGATGGCTATCCTGAAACTGAAATTCACACTTCCCCTTGGGGACCTCCAGAATATCAATATCCTCCAGAGTTTCCCCCGCCCTGCCTGACAGGATTGAAAAACCATAGCTAGTGACTAGGCCACTCATAAGTTCTCCTCCCCCCTACCCCCACGCACAGACCAGAAATGAAGAGGTTGTAGAAATCATTTCAGTTGAATTTTTACCATGATGTGTGATGGCTTTCAGCGCTGCTCCAAAGGACATCTGAAGTGGCTGGTGTTTTGTGTGAATACAATAAAGCTCATTGATTTAAAAAAAAAAAAAAATCATCTTTTGACCTTGAATTAAAGCAGTCTGAGTACTCTCCACATTATCGTGTCCTGCCGCTTTTGGACAATTTGGGAAGTAGCTGGACCTTGTCACGTGCAATGAACAGTAGCATATGGAATGGACAGATGTACCCTGTGCATTCATCCACTCCAGTCTATTTGTGGCCCACGCATGCAAAATGCACTAGAAGGGCCAAGGACAACAGAGGGACAGGGGACGTCCAGGAATAGCTGGATATGTTTGGGAACATTCACCTTTCACTGTTTTGGCAGTGCGCTGATTATGTTGTACGTTTTGACAGCAGCTGGTCTGCCTTTCTGGTTCTTACATTGGTATGTAAATGCCCGTATACAGTGTGTAAAATAAAAGTGTTGAATTTGCACACGATACAATAGAAAGTTTATTATGTCTAATGTTAAAAGTGGCACAAACTGTACTGAATGTCATCATGTGCCCATTCTCAATAAATTTCCTTATAAATATTTACAAAATGAGATCACAGTAACCTTAAACTGTGAGTTGTAGCACATGGCCAGTATTTATAAAATGCACAACACATCTCCAGACATTTCATGAAAGTGTTTACAAAATTCTTAATAGATAATACCAACACATTTAAAAAACACCCCACAACTGCCACAGCCATACAAAGTATCACTTTAAATACCATTTCATTCTCCCTCATGCGTGGGACTGTGCAAACCCATTATGTGGGGACACAAAGCATCCCTGATTTCTGTTGTGTGTGTGTGTCATGACGAGTGCACTGTCTAGCTGTGTGTACCAGTTCAGAAATCCAGCAGTGTCTTGAGGCCACTCCTGGTGAAAAGGGCTTCCCCCTTGTCCTGGCAGACAGTGTACAGAACACAGCAGGCCACAATAATGCAGACTGCATTGATGACACTAGCATCCAAACAGTTTTGAAGGCAGTGCCAACAGGATTTCAGTCTGCCAAATGCATGTTCCACCACCATCCTACAGCTACTGACCATGTAGCTGAACTTTCTGTTTTGCCAGGTCTTCTGAAAGACGGGTCTGGTTTCATAAGCCCAGCAGCAGGGGGTTAGTGGGGTCCCCTAGAATAACAGTGGGGACAGTGACTCTGTTTCTAACAATGTCATTTGGTGGGAATAATGTCTCAGCTTGTCCATGAAGGTCAAGTCCTGATCGCTGGAAAACGCTGCCACCATGCGCCCAGCCTGTACATCCCACATTAGTGTCTATGAATCTGCCCTGTGGTCAGCCAGGGCCTGCACAATGATGGAATAGTCCCCTTGGTGGTTTATGTATTTCATGTGCTCCTTGCTACATCAGTGGCCCCAGCAGCTATTTCAGGAACATTTGTAACACCCATCGCCTCTGGATATATCACAGTCCTGATCACCTCACAAGCCTCTGCCACAACCACCCCCACAATTGATTTGTCAACTCCAAACGGGTTAGCCACAGACCTGTAGCAGTCTGGGAGAAGCCAGCTTCCAGATGGCTATAAGGACCGGCTTCTGAATTGGCCTGGCCTCCCTCACATGGTGCTGGAGGGTTGGTGCAAGCTGATCACAAATCTCCAGGAATGTCTGCTTCTTTAGGCGTTGGTCATCTCAGGTCCATGTGACAACATGGTCCCACCAGTCTGTGCTTGTGGCGCCGCTCCAGAAGCACCGGTCTACAAAAGGGGAATGTGACCAAGGCAACAGGCATGACCACATCAGTTGGGTAGCAGCTGGCATGTCAGTATTCCCCTCTGAGAGGTGCCTTGGGCAGTTCAGAAACTGCCAGTGAAATGTCCACCAGCATCTTGCAGATGGTCTGCATGTTTCCCGAAATAGGACAGAGCATAAGGTGGAGAAGTTCTTCCACTGGGTCAGGATCCATCTTGGGCTGTGGCTGCTGGGGGCATGCAGATGCAAAATGGCTTGACTGGATGTGTTTGTGGGCTAAATGCACTTCCGGTCAACTCTCTCAGGGCAGACAAGTTCTCCCACAACCCACCAAGGGTGCCAGGACTCTTGGGATACAATGGTATATGTCCACCGCAGCTGAAGTTCTGACTCAAGTC
Source organism: Terrapene triunguis (assembly GCF_002925995.2). Lineage (NCBI taxonomy): Eukaryota > Metazoa > Chordata > Testudines > Emydidae > Terrapene > Terrapene triunguis. The sequence goes on along the minus strand of NW_020664543.1, from coordinate 12,442,047 downwards.
TGCATTGTGCAGTATGGATGTACCAGCTTGGTTGTAAGGCCCAGGTTTCCCATGCAGTGTGGATGCTCAAAGGCAGGCTTGGAAATACCAAGTGTGCAGGCACAGGTCACGCGGGCCCAGGTTTAGTGTGCTGTGTAGACATATCCTAGTTACTGATTGACAACCTTGGCCACATTCTCTGCTTCTGGTGCAAATTTAGGGCTAAATTCTGAAGTCTTTACGCAGTCCTGAACTATAGCAAAACTTCTACTGTTGGAAGTAAGGTCAGGTAACTGCCAAATCACTGAAGGGCTTAAAGATTACTGGTGAGAAGTGACATCTGGTGATAGATAACTGTGGTGAAAGCACCCAGTAATAAGAATTCTGTCCCAATTATCACCACGGCAAAAATGGCTAATTTGGGCCTACATCCTAGTACTTTACATGTTGCCCCTAATATTAAGTCTTTTAATGGCAAAGAGGTGACTCCTGTTATAGTGGAAAAGCTCTAAGCCACCTAGTATGTGGCTAAACTGGGTCTCATTTCATATAGCTCTCTGAGAAAATCTCTCAGAACTTCGCTATCCGCATGTGTTGATATTGAGTTTCTTATTCTGGAAGGACTGCCACATTCTATAGCTTTTTCAGCTCCCCTCCCTCCCCCAGTGCCCTGTCACATTGTGTTCTATCACGTACATAAGTAATCCTTTGTCCACAAGCAACCCCTTTTCAGACACATCCCTCAGCTCTTTACCAGGGGCTTCTCAGTTATTCTGTCTGTATTTCACACAGTCCCTTGTCTGCATTCGTGTACTTTCTACTATCTTTATGGCTTTTGCAGATGCACTGTTTATTTCCATGAGTGCAGCACTTTGCTGTTCTGTAGCTGGCGTTGTGTGATTATGATGCACTGATATGATTTCTCATTTAAGAAACAAACAATCTAAACTGGGAAAATTACAAATCTCTTAATTTACATGTTTAAAAAGACTTTTCCCATCAAAACTGCAGAACCGCCTGAACTCCTGTTAAAATGTAAAATATTTGAATTGATTTAAAACCCTTCTTTTCTAGAAGGGCTCCATTTAACTTTCCACATCAGTGGACAGGTCCAATATTATTACACTGAAAGTGTAGTCTAGCAGTTAAAGCAGGGGACTGGGAGGCCACTCCAGCATTTGATTCCCCTCTCTGAAACCGTTTGCATGTCGCTTACGCCTGAAATTCAAAGCCACTGAGCTCCTGCAGCAACCATTGATTTCAATTGCAACTACAGATGTCCAGCAGTCCCGAAAAATCAAATTCTTTACCTCTCTGCAGCACCGTCTCCCTATCTGAAAACGAAGCACAATAACTACCAACCGGTGGCGAGAAGCTTAATTCATGAATATCCGTGGGTGGAAGGTGCTATAGAACTGCAAGTTATTAAGTGTGCTTTGTTAGATTAGCTTATCTTCAGCATGATTCCTGGCCTGTTTAGAAACATGGATAGAGCCTCATTCTTCAGTTCAGCAGTCTGGCTCATTTAAGCATGTGCTTAACTTTAGATAGTCAAGTGATCTGCTGAGTAGAGATGGACTGCTGAACTGGAGAATGGAGTCAGTTGCTGAGGTGTGAGGAAGAGACTGTTCCTCTCCATGCTTCTAACACGCTGAAGATCTCAGTCAATTCGACTTAAGCATGCAATGTTTTGTTGAATTGGTACCGTTTGTCAGTGTGGTCCCAGGGCGGAACCTGAATAAAGGCCATTGGAGAAGGAATTCCAGAAACAGCACCACTGGTCCTGGTGGTGTGATGGGGTGGAATAAGCAGCAAGGGAGCTGGCAAATGAGAGACTAGACAATCCAAAGGAAGGAGGGATTGCATAGCTGGCTCAATCTCTGTGGCTTAGGAGGAATTTCCTTCTTAGAACCTTGCCAACATTGTGAAGAATGTGTTCACTTTCCTAAGCAGAAGCCAATTAAAAAAAAAAAAACGGAGGGCGAGAACAAAGACACTCAGCTGTGCTGCATTTGTTCTCATTAAGATGCAGTGCCATTAGTGTTTTTGGCTTTTGTTGTTTAAAATAGTTAGCTTGCTCTGACCATTTAAAAGAAGTAATTGCACATCTACCAAGCTTCTGTGATCAGCACTAATTAGAAGATTCCTAAGAATGTTGGGGAGTCTGCAATATTGTCTTCTGTAGTCAAGAATAAAATAGAAATTGGATATGATCCCATGGAGTTTAAGATTAGATTTTGGGCTGCTGTTTAAGTGAGCTTGGACCAAAGAGCCTCCAACTAACAAGTCATAGGCATCAGGATAACCAACCTGGGAAAACTCAAACAATAGACCTGAAACCATGGCTTGTCCAAACCCATAATAATCAAACCAGCCTCCTAAGACAAGTCTTTAATGTTAGAAAGGCAGGCAATCTATGCTCCATTTTGGTAAACGTGATTACATTTTCATGTTCAAGGCACTTTACCAACAAATTAATTCTCTCAACACTCCTGTGAGCCAAGTAATTCTTAGCCACATTTTGTAGAGGGAGAAACAGAGGCAGAAGGGTTTAGACTTGCTCAGAGCCAGAGGGAGTCCATGTTAGAACCAGCATTCATTCCTCACTACCAGTCCCATATTCAGTCCAGCAATTCATATCTTCCCTCCTTATATATTTTCCCCACCTTCAATAGCTATCACTTCCATCCTCTAAGAGGTCTCTCCATGGACCGTGGTTAGAGAGCCACTGTTCAATGAATGTCAGTCTTCCTACCCACCTTGAAACTCCTTATCTATCATTGCCTTCTTACAGTTCAACCGTCTATCTACTGAGGCACCCCAAAGTGTACACCTATTCCAAGTACAGTTCCACAATACCACCCTTTTGTGCTGTGCCACATTTAACTCTTCTGCCTTTTGCCTTTTCTACAGTTTGTACATCCCAGCATCCTATTTCTTTCCTTAACATATGGACAAAAGTCACCCTCTTCCCCCTTAGAAGACAACCAACCGTGCTGCTCTCCACTGTGTTAGAATGAAGGCCTTGGTGGAGCTGAGCCCAAAGCATGAACTGCTTATGAGAATTTGGTTTACTCTCAGTTAGACATGTCTCTGGGATCATCAGAAGTTCGAGTTGTTGGGGCTTCCCCATTTTGCTGTCTGCCTGCTAGGGCAAAGGTCAAAAGCTGTCCGGACTTATCAGTTCTTGGAGTTTAGTGATAGCATTGTCCTGAAATGGTAAGCTTTATTTAAAAGAGTATGTTTAAGCAACTTTTTTTCACTAGGCTATGGCTTTAAAGGAGGCTGGACCAGAGAGGTGTACCAAGTTTACTACATATAATGCAGCTTGTAAACATTCTCCATTATATGGCCGTTGTGAGGAGTTTTAGTATGAAAGTGCTGTTAGCGTGCTTGGAGCTGTACAAACCAGAGCAAGACATGCTTCCTTCCTCATGGATCTTTGTAGTCTGACTGTCACTGAACCAATAAATTACTTCTTTTTCTCCTTCCCACCCCCTGTTATGCAAAGTACATTTGATGTATCCAGTGTGTCAAATTAACTGGAAAATCTTCTTGCACTGTATGTGAAGAGCTGTGCTAGTTACTTCACACTTCAAGGACCCTTTCTCTGGAGGTTCTCAATGTGTCTTATGAATATTGTGAATTGGACTCAGCCAGGGCCACCCTTCCTCACAGCATTCCTCCCAGAAACAGAATTGTACAAGGGAGATCCCACCCTCATTCCACTCTGGGAAAACTAGGACGCAGGAGATGCCTGATCTCCCCCCACCCCCCAACCACATGACCTTGTGGAATAAGTGCAGAGAAGAACCTGCGAAACTCCAGCCTGCATGAACAGCTGCAGAACCAACCAACACAGGGGCCTTCAGAGAACTTTCTATAGTTTTGACTGGACCTTCTCTGCCATGTGCTGACTGGCTGTTTGCTCCAACCATCCCCCTCCCTCACAGTCTTCACCTCGTCTTCACTCAATAGCTGGCCCTCTGCCCCTTCAGTTCCCTTCCCTATCTCCTCTCCCTTGACTTTTCTTTCTATTTACATTGCCCCCTCCTAACTACGCCCTCCCGAAAAACAAAACAAAACATGGAAATAACGTGTTGCTGCCATTACATTGTTCACTCTGCTAGTGTGTTCTTCCCCTTCCCTCCCCTTGTGTCTGTCTGGTCTATTTAGATTAGTCTCTTCAGAGCAGAGACTATCTACTACTCTGTACGGTGCCTAGCAAAATGGGGCTCTGTCCATGCTTGGTCCTCAGCAATTCTGAAATAACCCAGATTATTATTAATATTAAATAATAAGGTGCCTTGCAACACCCTGTGACCTAGGAAATATTAGCTTTCTTCTACAGATGAGTAAACTGAGTCACGGTAACAGAAAGTTACTTGCCTAGATTTCATTTGCAATCAGTAGCAGTGATCGGAAGAGATGTCCTGGCCTTTCACTATTGACTCTTGAGTTAAGTTTTATTATGTGATGAAAATACACCATGATCATACAGATATACTTATTACTGATTAAACAAATCTGGCTGACTTGTAATTTAAAATTGATTAATTCATTGTGCTTTGGTTCCACTACATAGTGCTGTTTTATGTAACAAAGGCCACAATATATAGAGTACATGGCAGAACCTTAAGTGGTCTGGCTTGCAGCCAAGTAAATCTATAGAGTAGATTTTTTTTAAATGCACCTCCTGTAAATTGCCTAGCAATGCGAGATTCTCTCATCCTTAGTTTTAGACTATAGATGGTGGACAGGATAGTGGAAAAATCTGATCTTCCAAACCTGGGATTGAGATTCAAGCCTAGTCAGCTATCACATAGTCATTTGAGTGCAGAGTTCAACTGGCAGGACGCAAGGTCTTAAGGACAACTCCAGTTGATCTAGTTTTGCCTCATAGATTCAAAGTCATTTGTATGCCAGCCTGTGTAGTACATTGAGTCAGGCGGCTATCAGTTCATTATTACATCAAAGATTATAAGTCCTCATCAGGAGAGAACCTTCCTTCATAATCAGTGTCCCCTGGAATACTGGGGGAAAACCTGAGCTGCTGAAACTAACCATCCATCTCAATTAAGACATACCAAAGAAAACCTGAACAGTAAGCCCACCACCCAGTAAAATCATTATCCTGAATGTATTTTTGCATTATGATGTTCCTCATTCACATCTATCTTTCTGATTGCGCTTCAAAATAGTTCTCGTTACTTCTGTGTTCTAGTCCTTTTGAGGAGCCTGACTTGTTTAACAACATCCCAAACAGACATTTAATCCTGAGTGCTGTTAAAGGTCACATGGCCCTGAGCTTTTAGAGATCAGATACTTCTTAAATGCTGTCATAGTTATACCCTCCCCTGTGTGCACACATGCTGCGTGACTGCATCTGTTTATCCTAGATTTCCTTTTCAGGAGAATCAATGTGTTGCCAGTGAACACTGTTTGATATTTTACAGTTATAGAAGGCTGCTTATTCTTCCTCTCTGCCTGTAATGGAATCATTATTAGGCCATTTTAACTTACTTTTTTACTTCTGCCAGCTCTTAGGATTCACTTTGAAATTGTTGTGCTATTTTTATATTTTGATTTAGGAACATAAGAATGGCCATAGTGGGTCCTATCAATGGTCCGTCTAGGCCAGTCTCCTGTCTTCCAACAGTAGCTATTGCCAGATACTTTAAAGGATCAAAAGTAATTTTGTATCACCTGCAAACTTTGCCACCTCAGTGTTTACCCGAAAACCAGACACCTGGAAATCCTACTCCAGAAGCATTTATATCCTCGTCCAAACAGGGATCAGAAATACCATGTGATTTATCTGATCAATTGCAACTAAGCAACTGATCTTGAATTTGGCATTCACAGTCAAGCTTATTTGATGAATGTTTTACTCTGGATTGAATGCTAAATAAACTCAAGAAAATGGCAGTTTGCTGATGAATATTCTCTGAGCTGTTACAAGGGCTAGATTTGTTAAAATGTGTTCACTACATTATTCACTGAAATCTACCTGTTTATGAAAAATACCTGCTAACAACTGAGACTGCACCCACAAGAATGAGGGTCTGTTAGCAAAACCTGTTATTCCAAAATATAAAGGGCCTAATTCAAAGTCCACTTACGTCAACAGGAAAATTCCAATTGACATCAATGGGTTTAGGTGGCTTTTGAAGATTTGTACTCATTGGCCACAGCATGTATAACACTTTATTCTCTGTAAAGACACAATCCCAACCCCAAGGAGTGTGGAGTCTAGGTACTGCATTATATATAGTTTCCTCTTAATTCAGAAAAGCTACTGCAGTTTGAGAGTCTGCTGGGAGACAAAAGGGGGGGGGGCGGGAAGAATGACTAATTGTCCTGTGGTCTCTTCACTCATCCATTTTCATGCCTCTTCCTCTCAATCCACCCCAAGTCAAGCAAACAGCATGTGCTGTGTTCAGCAGATGGACTGGAGCTAGCCTGCATGGCAGCTGTGTCTCTCCAGCACGCAGATCAGCCATCAGACACTGGGACTAGAGGGGGAATTGGGATTATCATTAAAAAGAGATTAATCAACCCATCACTAGCAGTCTTACTTGGAAATGTCTATAAAGAAATTATTTAAAATGAGTCCTGCTGATCCCCCATCAGCTCATTGGCTGAAATGTAAATTAGAGGAACAGATGTATAATTCAGATGGATTCCACTTTTCTAAAATTCTATAATGCCCAATTCTATTCTATATAGATTCTTATGTTACCCTCATCACCACAATATTCTGAGTGCCTTCCAGTTGTGATAAATGTTACTCATGTCACTTAATGAACTTGTTCCTCATCCTCTCCACAAGGGGAGAATTGTGTGTGTAGTGTTTGGTTTGGCAAGGTTTGTCTGTCTTTAAAATGGGGAACTATTTACCTACTTTCCACTGGTGTTGTGAAGATCAGTCAGTGTTTGTAAAGCACTCTGAAAGGGTGCTGGAAAATGCAAATTATCTTATGCGATGTGAAATATGGTTTGTTTTTAAAGTAAGGAAAAGATGGAGACCATAATTCTAAATGTAGACATTATATGCCATGTTATTTCTTATTCATATCCCCCCTCCATAATGTTGTTTCTAATTTGGTTGTACGTATGCAGTTTTATTTATAAAAATATATATAGTTGAAATCAGTCAGGGGGCAGGAAGTTAACAAATTACTCCTGTTTCCTTCTGATGGGGTTGCAGGAAAATGGAGAGGGAGAATCGCATACCCACAAATTGGAACTTCATATAGAGTGGAATAGACTTGTTTTTCTGGCCAGAGCAACTAGCACCTGTGCTTTACCACCATGACTGTTCTGTGCTGGTTGCTGCACTACTGAGGTCTGATGCAGCCCAAAGCCTTGGTGAGCACAGATGTGTCAAACTAAAAATAAGTTTAAGTTGGGAGGGGTGGTTTTAAACTTTTTTCTTCCCCTCTCAGGCAACCAGCAAGCTACAGTCCACCTGCTTCCTCACAAGCTTTATATAACCCAACCCTCAAGGCCATTAACTAAGAAGGAGTTCTGAGACGATACTAGCCCTTCTGGGAGGTTTTTCCTCCCTGGAGCCACAGATGAAATGTTAACAACAAACAATGTCTGACCATAGGCAGAGCTAGGATGCTTACATGACACAGATGGTGGCTTCTAAAGAGGATGGGAAGCCTTTACTAGGTTAATCTCTTTTCCTTCCACCTCAAACAAGTGGCTTATGCCAAAGAATATTGGTGGCCAGTACTTGGCAGGCAGGCAGGGAAGACCAAAAAGCCATCCCCAGTCATATTGGTGTTCTTTTCAAACCTACTTCCCTCTTTAAAGTGGAATTCACTTTCCAACCAGCCAGGAACAAAGCCCAGAAGCAAGACTTGATAACTTCTTCTGCTGGATCATCATCTGTTATTAACTCACTATATCATTATCCTCCCCCACAAATAAATCAGGGTAGTTTTATTTCTGTGTTTAATGTGGAAGACTTACCTCCCTTTTGTATGTAAAGACTGTCTGGGATTTTTCAAACGAGACTAAAAGGAGTTTGGTGCTCAATTCCTATTGAGTTTTAGTGGGATTTGGATGCATAACGCTTTGGCTCCTTGGAAAATTCCAGCTACTAAATATGCAGTCTCAGATGGAGGCAATTTTCAGGTTATCCGTAGTAGCAGACACTTGTTTGAGGTTTACTATGGTACCAATTAGAGGTTATTTATCTCCTTCATAAAACTGTCTCATTCTAGTTATTCATTTTCTCTGAAAAGCCAAAAGAGTTGGATTCATAAAACTTGTCTGGACCAAATTCTTCACTCAAAAGTCATGCTTGGTTTGGAAATAATACCTAGAGAAATATTTTTCCATGGACACTCATCATACATCTGAAGTAAATGGCTCCATATTAAACAGGCATAGATCCACATTTCACCACCATTCAGAGAAGGTCAGATCTAGGGTTTTAGTTTGGCTCACAATAGAAAGCCTGATTAAACACCTCCAAAATTCTGGGGGCTGCTTGAAACAAGTAGGTTGCTCTGGTCACAGCTTTGTCTTAAGAAATGTGAACACTATGAAGTGCAAAGTCAGTTCTTAAGTAGGATCATGGTGATTTTGGTGAGAAACATTTACACTAGTAATTGGTTGGGTAAATACATGAAATGAGATCCAGTATGATACAGAAAACTGTTTTGGATTTGGATTTTGCTGACCAGTCTTTATTCTGAAGTTTTGAGCACTGTCTAAGCTATCTTTCCAGATATTTGCATTCTGTGACTTGCTCCAGTCCCACTGGATAGCTGAAATTGTAGGTAAACAGTTCAATATTCTTACTGTATTTAGTTGAGAGTTGCAAGTGTTTCCTGAACTGTCCTACCACCCTTATGTGTTTAAGTTATTCTTTCTGGTGATATACAGCACAGCTGCTTGCAATGATGACAAGGGAAAAAGAGACTTGTGGACTTTGTATATCATGCTATTGGATCCAAGAAGACACAGCTGACTCAACAGCAAGCACTGACAGGCACTGCTCATGCTGTCTGTAAAAGGCCATTTGATTTGGGGGGAGGGGAGTTAGAGAAAGAATATCTAAACAAACCAACCAGATCCCACTTTGATGAGATGGTAATAAACTTCCATTGCAGGAGGCCTTGATTAGAGACCAAGCTAGGGCCAGATCAGGCCAGACTAATTATAACTTTGACCAAGGAGCTGGAGGAGGCTTGCCTGCAAGTCCAGGACCACCCAGAGGATTCAGGAGGCCTGGGGTCTTCGACGGCAGGGGGCCCCCGCCGCCGAATTGCCGCTGAAGACCCGGCACTTCGGCGGCGGGTCCCAGGACGTAAGGATCCCCCGTCGCGGGTCTTCAGGGCACTTCGGCGGCGGGTCCCGGGGCGGAAGGACCCCCCGCCGCTGAACTGCCGCCGAAGATCCGGAGCGGAAGAAGCTCCGGGGGCCCCGGAGTGAGTGAAGGACCCCGCTCCAGGGGCCCCGAAAAACTCTTGTGGGGGCCCCTGCGGGGCCTGGGGCAAATTGCCCCACTTGCCCCCCCTCTGGGCAGCCCTGTGCGAGTCTTTAGCAGAACTTGGCTTTTGGGACTTGTGAAGGAAAATCTCATTTTCATTTAAAAAAAAACAAAACAAAAAACACAGCTTGTTTCCTTACAAAGATAATCCTGAAAATATGCCCTGGTCACTGGGTTGAAAGGGAAAGAGCGACTGGGTTTCATTTCTCAGCAAGGCCAACTGAGAGCATTCAGGAGTCATGAGTCAGGCCTCCTAATGACTGAGACTTAAAATGAGTTCCGGGTTTTTATTTGCCTTCTGCTGGAGCCTTGGACATTCTTGTTTTCAAGATTTCTCTCTCTAACCATGATGGCTAGAAACCAACTTAAAAATAAAAGCAGAGATTCTGATGCCATCACATGATTCCAGGAGCTAGAGCTTTAAGAAAAACTACTGTGAGACTCATGATAAACATTGATGACCTTGATTTTTTTTTTTTTTTTGCAAGTTCTCTCTTTTTACATATACACATCCCCTTTTATGTAAAATATGTCCATCAAGTTTAAGGGTATCCCAAAGAAAAGCATGTTTACTGAGCCAGAATGTATGTTTAAGTTCCACTCTTGGGGGTTGAATTGTTGTTTTTCACAGCACTTGTCAGTTAGTTATAAGGTGGGATCCTAGTGGAATGGATTCCTCCTACCCTACTCTTAAAAGGACTCATAAATGATTTATTGCTATTTAGGTGTTGGTTTTATCCACCTCCTCAGTCAAGTTCTCAAAACTTGCTCTCTGCCTGAGACACTAACATGACTAGTTTCAGAGTAGCAGCCGTGTTAGTCTGTATCCGCAAAAAGAACAGGAGTACTTGTGGCACCTTAGAGACTAACAAATTTATTAGAGCATAAGCTTTCGTGGGCTACAACATCCGAAGAAGTGGGCTGTCGCCCACGAAAGCTTATGCTCTAATAAATTTGTTAGTCTCTAAGGTGCCACAAGTACTCCTGTTCTTTTAACATGACTAGAGATAACTAATGTAGGAGTAGAGAAACCGGTGAAGTCAGCAACACTCAGAAATATGGCTTTAGGCAGCCTGGTTTAGAATATGCCTTAATCTTGATAACATGCAAAAAAAATCTTACTTAGAATGTATTTTGATAGTTATTTTTTATTTGAAAAGAGGTTAGGGATGAAGGGTGTGCATGTGTAATACCTGCTCCCAGGTATTGTGGGTTCAGTTAATGTTTCTTTGACGATCGATGCTATACTAAAGCTCTCTCATTTGCTCTAAGTGCAAAGTAGTTGGTTCTATTCTGAATGAAAGCATGGAGTTGTTTATCAGTAACCATTTCCTTTCAAGATGTGTGTTTTCATTTTACTCATTGATTAAAAATAGCTGACTTGCTTCATTTTCTGCCTCTGCTTTGGTAGCTAGCAGTTTAACTAGTAGTTGGGTCATTGGGGGGAGGGATAGCTCAGTGGTTTGAGCGTTGGCCTGCTAAACCCAGGGTTGTGAGTTCAATCCTTGAGGGGGCCATTTGGGGATTTAGTTGGGGATTGATCCTGCTTTGCGCAGGGGGTTGGACTAGATGATCTTCTGAGGTCCCTTCCAACCCTAATAATCTATGATTCTCAAAGGTTTCAGACAAAAGTCCAAGTTTGGAAGCTCTTATCAGCAGAACTGGGGGTGAAACTAACCCATGAGATTTCTAGTACTTCCTGTTTCTGGTCAGGCTGGTTGCTTGTTTGTTTTTTCCTTCCCCCTCTTCCAATCTCTGGATTCATCCAGTATCTGGAAGTCGCTCATGCAAGAAGCAGAGTTAAATTTTCAGACCTACAAAAAAGTTTTATGTTGGCATTTAGAGCAAAATTTTGTGGTGAGATGTGCAGCACGTTTTGTGTTTTACCCAAACTAGTTTCCCATTCCTATCGGGAACATCATCCATCTGTTATTGAACAGAATTAATCTAACTTGTAAATTCTTAGAAGAAGGGGATAGTCCTTCGACTATATGAGTCGCTACTATAGTGCCTCATCCAATTTGGTCCTAGATGCTACTACAGTACAAATAAGTCTTTGCTATTTATCAGCATTTTTCAGACTGTTCTTCAAACGAATTCTTAGGAGACTACAATGCATATAGTGAACGCTATGACTATGCCACCCAAAAGGACCTATTGTTCTATTATAAGGGCCTCATAGTGAAGTGAAGTTGAGATAAGGGAACTACCCAGGGACTTAGATTTTACCAGCTTCAGCTCTTTGCGCCTGTTTCCTCTTCTGCAAAATTATGGGTCTTGCCTATTTTGATTGTATCTCTTTGGGGCAGGGATTATACTGTGTGTTCATATAGTGCCTGGCACAGTGGTGCCCACGTCTCAGTTGGTGCCAATTGGTGCTATAAATAAGTTTGCAGTTTTAATAGGGTTAATATCAGTATCGTGTACCAGTCAATAAAGAATATTACTATGGAATATTATCTGGATCATAACCATCCAATACTTGCTCCTAAAACTTGAATATCACTTCACAAAGATTGATGGAGTCCCACAGCTGGTATAATCCCATGGAGAAAAATACAAACTGTCTCACCTATTGTATCTGTAACAACAGCCAGCAGCAGACCGCGGGGGAGCCAGATCATAGAAACTGCACTAAATAAACCCAATCTACAGCATTAGCTGATACAAAACAGCAATAAAAATCAGCCGCAATAAAAGGAAAAAACTGGAAAGAACAGGTTCTTGAAGCTGAAATGAGAGGATTTAACTTAAATATGATGACTGAGATTCCTTTTCCCAGTATGACTGGTACATGCGGTATTAGAGATTATCACCCATACATACAGGCATATGTCATCTTGCATTCATGGCACTAAACTGTTACTGTCAGTTATACAGTCCACAAACACCACTAAGATTTTAGACTCCACTTCCCTCCACCCCACTCCTGCAGTTGCATCTGCTTGTTTAATCTATAATTGGTCCCATCATCCTCTACCTCGGGGTTTAGTGTGCAAGTGCTGGGTGGTGTTGGCCTGTGATGTACAGGTCAGACAGATGATCTGGTGATCCCTTCTGGCCTTAAACTATATGTTGCAGGAAACAGTTTAGAAATTCATTGCTAGGTAAGCCTCAGCCAAATTCCCAAGGTAATCAGATGTTATGTGCCACCTCAAATATATTTAAGCTCCTTAATTAGCAATTACAGAGTCATTGATAAGTATGGTTAAGTATCATTCAATGCATATGGTATGTGCAGCCACTGTTTTCTATCATGTATTATGATAGAATGGATGTGCTTCACTCAACAAAATTCTTCTAAGCTAGCTAAAGAAATAGACTTTCCGAAACTTATACAGGAAGTCTTCTTGAAGTGTTGTTATACATTTGGAGAGGACTCAACTTTTGTTGCTTGTTACCCATGCATGTACAGATTGTCTTGTCTACCCACTTAAGCCATTACGTTTTTTCTGTTGTGCTTTGGTGCTGAAACCAGGTGCATCTAATTATACATGTGCAAAAATGCAAATGCATCTGCACACCTGATTTGCTTGTGCAATTGTTATAATTATGGGCGCAAACAGGACATTCCTGTGCATAATTCCCCAATGTGCAAAATGGTTAATTACGTATAGGAATGGCTAGTTACGTGTCTGGCTGTTTGTCCACACTTAAATTTGTTCATCCAACCATAGAAACTGCAAACACAAAATAATAATTGCACATACCTAATTTTTAAAATTAGGTTCCATACTGTACAAGTGTCCACTTACAACTTTTCAGACTGATATTTCTGTAAACACACACAATAGCCTATATATAGCAATAGACACTAATGGAGTACAGGTTTTTGTACTGTAAAATTTTACAGCAAGATTTCAGCCTGCCCCTCAGTCCTGCATATTTAGCACCCAGTAACTTGTACAGACCAGAAGAGATGCTTTGGCTCTGTACAAAAAAGTCTCATTCCACAGCCAATGTCTTAAATCTTTTTAGAAATTTTCAGATGAACTTCTGTCCTGAGAATGGGGAATTGTGGGGTGAGGCGTGAAAGAACCTTACAGTGCAATTGCAGAAGGGAGCTTAGAAGTAATGGGTTAGGAGATGGGTTAGGGAAGCAATTGGGAGGACTGGTGGAGCATGGACGGGAACCAGACTGGAGGGTCAGGTGAATATTGGAGATGGGCACTTCTTTTAGTAGGAGGTTCCCCGCACCATGTATGAGACAAGCCACCCACCCCATCCTGTAGGGTTACTTGTGAGTTATGATACTTGCAGATATTTCGGTACTGTGCATCAGTGGCATAGCAGGGTATTCCTTTTCCATTCCCGTCTCTCTTGCCCTTAGTTTGGGTTTCCTGATCTCATCCAGCACAGCTTCTCGGGCCTATGCCAAGGGCCCTAACATCCTGGAGGCAATGACTCAGCATTGAGGTAACTGGCTTGAGTTGGGGGGATGGGAGTGGCAGTGTTCAAAAACATTGACCATCCCCTATTTCTCCCTCACATAATCCAGCCTGTCATGCACTGGTCACAGCCTGGTGCTGCATTTGCCCTGCAGCTGGGAGGAAAGGCAGCCCTGCAGGTCCATGGCAGTGTAGTACAGAGACAGTTGCAGTATTTGCCAAGCAACTGTATGAGCCCAACCTATTACAATAAATAAATAAAAATTCCTGACCTCTTTGTTTCAGCCCAGTGCACCTGGAAACAGCCAAGACCAACACGCCCATATCTCTAGGTTTCCAACAGAAACTATTCAGCCTTGGCGACAGCTAAGCTTAGATACAGTGAGTGGCCTCTGCAGCTGAGAAACAGACTAAATTTTCTCTTCTTATTAAATTAGACAGCAGAACAGACTTGAATGTTTGGAACTTGCACTGCACTTGGACTTCGGCTAAGTCCACTTCAGCTCTTATTTTGGATCCACCTGCTACCCCAATGAGAGCTCAGCTGCTTGTTTCACTGATGTCTAAGCCACTGAACCCCTAATCCCCCCCCCCACTCCCCTCAAAACAATCTAGTTTAGCTTTGCAGAGACTAAAATACTTCACCAGCTGCTGACCACCTGGTGCGTGCAATGACTTTAGGAAAAGGGAATAAGAAACTGAAAATAAACTGCACAGGACCAAAAAGACAAAACACAGGCCCCACACTAGAAGTGAGAGAACCAAAAATAACAGTGACATGATCCATTTAATACTTTAGTTCAGAATTAACCACTTGAGTGTCTTAGGACATCTAGCGAGTGTCTATCTAGCAATAGGAAAGTCACATGGTTTTAATGACCTAGACAGTGTGTCCTGGGCTCCTGACATTCCATGGCTGAAAATAGACTATGTATGGCTGGGCCCCAAGCCTGCTGATGTCAAGCATCAACACTGACTTCAGGCAGCATTACAGAACAAGCATTTCTTTCCCTCCCCCACCCGCCTCCTTAATTTCATTTGTGAATCACCACACTTGCTTAATTCTTCTAGCAGTGGGAATCAGGATTTACCAGGGAGATGAGCTAATCTAATGCATTGATTCCAGCCTGCTGACACTCCTAGGAATTAATTGGAGGGGTGAGTAAGAGCCACAGTGAATTTGGCAGGTTTCACTGCCGAGGGGAATTCACTTTTTCAGCCCGAGCACAGGCCAGCTGCCTTTTGCTATTAAAAGTGCTCAAAAATACAAGTCTTGTGTCTCATGTTAACTGGAGAAAAGCAAGTACAGATGAGCCTGAGCCAGTCCAGTTGCTTTTGTGAATACTTCCTAAGCCTCAGGTACGCCGATGTTTGCTTTACTGTGATTTGGAATGGAGAAATCACAGCACTGGCCAGCGTTCAAGTGTGATTACGTGGAAGCAGTGTGGTTGGTGCTTCCTAGAATGCCAATATTCCAGGTAGCAAATATTTCCAAGTTTTTAGGCCATACACCCCCACCCAAAACCTCATGCAAAACGGGAGGGCTACTGGGTTTTTTAAACTCAGATTTTTGTTGAAACGCAAGTTACCGCTCAAGTAGTTGAAGCAAACAAAAAATTAAACAAGGTAACATTTTAGAGACATGTAAACTGAAAAAAGCAAGACGAGTTCTGGGCTAAGGTGGTCACTCCCTGACATGTCCAGAGAGTCTTCTTGCATATATGGTATATATCAGGCAAACTTTCAGTCCCTTGCACATCCAGCTGAGAGAACAAATGTAAAAGCAGTATCTATAATCTCTCCAGCAAAGATTCTGCCATAACTGGCACTCCATGATACACAAAGCACTGCTGTAGTGAATTATAAACCCTTTTGGAAAGGTGGCAGTATTTAAACATAGAAGCAACTGCCATCCCCTCAACTCAAATGTTTAGCCTGCCACGCTTTCTACAGAGAACTTCAGTGTGGATATGAGAACTAACCCTAAACTTCTAGGTATGGAGCAGGATTTTAGCTTAGTGGCTCTCATTAAAAAGTCATTTGAAGTTGTGATTAAAGACCCCAAAAGTTCCTTGAAAATGCCATAATCCTGGGTAGTAAGAGGTGGCTTTGGGGGAAAAAAAGGCTTTGTCCTTCGGGTGAGCAGCAGTGGCTGAAGTATTAACGGATAGCTGCCCAGACTGTCCCACCAGTCACTCAAAAATCATGATTATGCAATATGGTTAGGTGTGGACAGGCCTAGACGGTTGTGAAGGAAGAAAAGCTGCTAGACCAGTGGTTCTCAACCTATTTACCATTGTGGGCTGCATACGCAGCTCTCTATGTGTTATGTGGGCCACATCCACACAATATATATATTACTTGTATGGCTCTGAGGACATCACAAGGGCTGCAGCTATGTGCTGATTGGGCTGCAAGCAGCCTGCAGGCCACGGGTTAAGAACCACTGTGCTAGACAGACACAGACTGAAGTGTTATAGTCAGTAGCTTGGGTGTTCCAAAGTCATGAAATTTGCTAACAAACTCTCCCCCTAGTTGCAGAATCATGCTCCAGAACCAGACTTTTTAAAAAAAAAATTTCTAGCCCCTATGATTGAGGGAGCCTCAAACATGAGCTGAGCGCAAACTGATGCAGTGTCATCTGCAGAGATCCTGAAACAAGCGTTCTGAGAGGTATGACCTGCCCCATTTATCTCAAATCAGAGCCCTATGAACTTGACAATTCCATGGAGCCAGGCAGCAGGGAGTGGGAGCATGAGCTACACCTCAGTATGCAACCAAGGAGTGGAGGAGACAAGTGTAAGATGGCGAGCTAAGTAGCTCGGAGAACAGTGCAGCAGTTGAGATCTGGGGAGATAAACTGCTGAAGTCACCCACAAGCTACCGTGGAACATATAGGGTATCTCTACACTGCAGCTAGGAAAGTGCTCCCCAGCTCTGCTCAAGCTGGTATGCTAAAAACAGAAGTGTGGCTGGGTGTAGCATGGGCTGACGCCTCTGCCTACATTGCTATATTTAGCACATTAGCCCCAGTAGAGCTAGCACATCTGTTTACCAGAGCTGGGAAGCATGTTTCCAGCTACAGTGTAGATGTACCCAAGGTTGAAGAAGGTAGTTCCGAGATGGTCTGACTGGTCAATATCATGGGAGCAGAGGCCTAGGGATTGGAGCTATGACACATCCTCCTTTATCGTGGCAGAAATCAATCAGCAGGTTTTAGGTCAATGACTATTCAGCAAGGTGCATATGTGATGGGGAGAGGGAACAGGAACAAGAGGCATTTTATGGCAATAGAATAAATTAAGGTTGCTGTGGAATTCAGGGGCTACTGCCACAGAATTTGGCCCCATTGGGATGTAGAGTATGCAGGGTCCTGCTTACAACTGGTTATGATGACTGTGCTTCCAGCTAGTAATGTGTCTGTGGTAGTTACATGGGTGGCCTCTGACAGTCTGCAAAATATCAGTGTTGATAAGGAGATACAGGGAGGTCAATTTAGGCCCAATTTTAGGTTTTTTAAATACATGATTTAACATATCAGTAAATGTTCAAATTAAATGTTTCCACTTCACTTCCAGTGGAAGCCAACTTATTAAACCAAACAGCATAGCTTAAACTCAGACATTGTAGCATTGTGCTAGACCATGAGAAATGGAACATAAAAACAAGTGAAATTGACTAATACATTTCCTTCGTTAAAGCAGAGAGAAGTACAAGAACCCGAGGCATGGACGAGGGGGAAATGTTTAAAATCCTTTCAGTTTTAGTAGTAGGTGATGGTTTAAAAAAAGGATTTTTAAAAACAAAAGATACGCTTTTAACCTGCCGTGTCCCCAAGGAACACTTGCTTATGACATAGGGACTTGTCTGGCAAGGTTCAGGCTGAGTTTTATAGAAACACTGTGTTCCTTCAGTAGCATAAAGGCCGGTGACCATTCAGGTCAATGGGAGCTGTGAGTGCTGAGCAACTTTGAAAAATCAGGCTGCAAGGGCAATTTTGAGATTTGTGTGCCCCACCCTATAGAATTAAATGTAGCTTAAATAAGAGGATAGTG
The DNA here is from genome assembly GCF_002925995.2 of Terrapene triunguis. Lineage (NCBI taxonomy): Eukaryota > Metazoa > Chordata > Testudines > Emydidae > Terrapene > Terrapene triunguis. The sequence continues at coordinate 12,424,114 of NW_020664543.1, read as the reverse complement.
TTGCTCTCAATGGCACTTTCATTCACTTAGAAAAAGGATTCATTCTTCAGCTGCAGAAATGGTACAACAAATTCAGAACTCTCCATTACCGACCAGAGAGTGAGTGTGACCATATCCCACAAGGGAGAAGAAATAGAACAAGAATTCAGCAGCTCCTTTTGTTACAGGGTATATCTTTCTGGGCACAGATGACACCAGTACTTTCTGATCTGCACTGACTGCCTATCCAATACCAGACAGGAGTGCCAAGCCAAAAAGTGGGAGTCACTTTTTAATCTTTTTAATCCCAAAAGTCACGATTTAATCTTTAATATCCTATTTTGGTCTGATTTTTTATCTCTTCTTGCCAACTCCCAATGTGTGTCACAGTGAGCTGCTTTGAGACTAAGCTTGGGTAAAATTTTCAAAAAGTGCCTAAGTCTTATTTTCAGAAGCAATTTAAGGACTTTAGAAAATGTTACCCGTAGGTTCTTAAGTGTCTGTGGGTAAGTCCACACTGCTTTTTAAAACCAGCAGCTGTGAGTCTCAGAGCCTGGGTCTACAGACTCCATTTCGTGCTAAGGCGTTAAAAACAGCTGTGTAAATTGATGCAGCTCAGGCTCCGAAGCCAATGGAGGCAGGTTGGATTTGGCACTGTTCAGCTGAGTAAAGTGTTTACAACTCTCAAAGAGCGAGAACCTGATTCTCCTTCCACTTACACCAGTGGGAATCAGGAATTCCACGAAAAATCAATGTGTTACCTAGGTGTAAAACTGAGATCAGTCTTTAAAAAAAGAAAGTGCACCTACACAGCCTCTTACCAGAAAACCTCTTTACTACTTCTCTGCAGCATCCCTGTCTGCATCACAGAGGGAAAGCCTTGAACATGCTCAGTGGAGTCCACTAATGATGCAGGAGTTGGCCATTGTCACTGGGTGGAAGCGGGAAGACAAATTGGAGGGGGCATGTTAGACCAAATTCTAAGTTTGCAGGGAGTCATGACTGAGTGTTCTTGAATCTCAATTGGCCAGATTAATGGGAGTAAAAATTACACAGTCTGAGTCTAGTGTAGATCTAGGAGATCTAAGTTATCCACAATAGAATATAAATCATATGCTGCATGGAAATCTACATAGTGTGATAAAGTAAAGTGGCAACCCACAATTGTGTCTTAAATTTGAAGCTCTTGTGATAACCTTACTCAATGAAATTGTGTCAGCTTTCTTCTTACAGACTTGGAGAAAATTCATATAGAGTTTTAGACTAGAAGGGACTATTAGATCAACTAGTCTGACCTTCTGTTTAACACAGGCCATTACATTTCACCCAGTTATTCCTGTATTGAGCAGCCCAATAACATGTTTGGCTAAATCATAACTTGTTTGGCTAAAGCATAGCTTCCAGAAAGGCACCCAGTCATGACTTGAAGACATCAAAAGATGGAGAATCCACCACTTCCTTTGGTAGTTTGTTTCAATAGTAGTAAATATATATATATACCTCCCTACTTCTGCTCACTATTCCCCTGTTTGTACATCCAAGGATCACATAGCCCATTTTGCCACAAAATCTTACTGTGAGCTCATCACGTTCCACTGCTTGTCCACTTTGACTCTTAAATCCTTTTCAGAGTCACTGCTTTCCAGGAAAGAGTTCCACATTCTGTAGGAATGGCCTATGGTCCTTATTCCTAGATGTGTGACTTTGCACTTGACTGTATTTTAAAAAAAAAAACACTTTGTTTGAATGGGCCAAGCTTACAAAATGATACAGATCACTCTATATGACTGCCCTGTCATTATTTACCACTCTGCCAGTCTTTGTGTCAGCCACAGATTTTAATCAGCAGTGTTTTTTCAGATCATTAAAGAAAATATTGAATAGCATTCAGCCTAGTACAAATACTGCGGAACACCACTAGAAATACCCTCTTACAATGACCCTATTGACCCTATTTTGAGATGTTAGCCATTTCTTTATCAAGGCACATGTGTTTTGTATAGTGGTACTTTTTAATCAAAAAAAGGGGAACACTAAATAGAACACAGTCAGAAAGAAAGCATTTGATTTCCGGGGAAAGCATTTAGACCCAGAAGGTAACTGACAAGTACTCACTCTTACTGATTTAGTGGTGTCCAACAAAGGTTGACCTGGGACAGAGATGTCAGAGCTCCCTCTAAAGGGCATCTCATGGAAATGTTGGTTAAACTAAGCAGTGGACACAGATTAAGCTATTGATCACCTTCAGTGTATCAGGCTTTAACTATAGAAAATATTTTTTTTGTCCACTCTCCGTGATTGTTTTAAAAAATATACTCCTGTGCCAAGAGTTTGAGTGTACATAGCTGGAGTATGTTCTCTAATGACAGCTCATGCTTATTTAAATTAAGTAGCTGACTATTGGGGAAATCTATTAGACTGTGGAATAGTATCCTTAAGGAAGTGACAGAAGACCCATGAATTGGGACTTGCAACATTAGAGTGGACAGAATAGTAACTGTGCTTTAAGAAAGCAGCACTCTGCATTGGTAGTGAAGATGGAAGAGCACTAGTCGATTTTCTAATCCATATCAAGTTTCTGTTGGGACCTATATAATGCAATTTATTTCCACTGTACAAGGAAAGTAGAAGAATAGTCCAGGGGTCCTCAACCTTCTTCTTTCTGTGGCCCCTCCCAACATGCTATAAAAACTCCACGGCCCACCTGTGTCACAACTGATTTTCTGCATATAAAATCCAGGGCCGGTGTTAGGGGATAGCAAGCTGGGCAATTGCTTGGGGCCCCATGCCACAGGGGCCCCTGCAGCCCCATGTCCACGGGCCCCTCAAAGCTATATTGATCAGGCTTCGGCTTCAGCCCCAGATGGCGGGGCTCAGGGTCCCAGGCTTCAACCTCATATAGTGGGGCTTCGGCTTTCTGCCTGGGCCCTAGTGAGTCTAATACTGGCCTGCCTTGGCGGCCCCCCCTTAAACCTGCTCACAGCCCCCCAGGGGGCCCTGAACCCCTGGTTGAGAACCACTGGAATAGTCTATCCAATAGGTCATGCTATGCTGGGTTTTATATTTTATTCTTTGGCACATAGGAACAAAATGATGAAGTAGTCAAAAGGAGTTTTAAAAGCTTAAATTTTGTTTTAGCAAATATGTTAGTAGCCCATTTTGACAAGGAAAGTTTTCCAATACATATTTTGTGAATTAAGGTAGATTGGGAGACCAAGGCAGGAACTATCTGTTTACTTTGCATTGTACAAGACCTAGGACAATCCACTGAGCTAGGTCATAACTTTAGGTGTCTACCTTTGAACAGTTTTGGCCTAACCATATCTCTGAGAGCAGGTTTTGCTGACCAGGAACAAAATAGGTATTCTAATATTTACGTACTGACTTTTGCCAAGTTACTGTCCAGATGTACTGTACTCACAATTCCAGAAAATAAAAGGTTACCTCTGTACTAAGCTGCTAATTTGAGAACTTTAGGTTTTTGCTTTCTATTGAAAGACTGTTGGTAGCAGCACTGTTTGTCCATAATACAGTGCTACCAGATGATGGCAGCTCTCTAGAAGCAATAGTAAACTAGGCTAAAAATTCATTTAGGCCAAGATTTTCAAGAGTGATTTTGGGTGCCAGCTTGACACCTTAGAGGACCTGTTTTTTTTCCAAATGGGCAAGAATCAGATCCCCTTTAAGATGTTTTAATTTGGATACCCCAAAATCATTTATTACTTTTGAAAGGCTTAGTTTTTAGCACATTCAGTAAGCTATGTTAGTACACATTTACCTCTTATAGAGTGATTAGGCTGGACTAACCTTCCCGATTTATGGCTATTCCCCTGATAAGTGAAGTAACACCCATCCTATCTCAGCAAATGCTTTTCATTAGCATTCTGGAGAAGAATAACTCCTCCATATGGCCTGTTAAGAAGCTTGACATGGGTCTAATTGGACATGTGGTTGAGATTATGGAAGGTAGCATTGATTATTCAATATGGGTTGCCTATCACTGAACCACAGAGCTTCACAATGAATAAATGTATGTGTCTCAGTATTTCTCCCTCTATAAATCCCTTTGGGAAGTAACACCATTTCACCACATTTCACAACAGGTATACATGGTTATATCTGCTCTAGGAATTATTCTGGGGAAGTCCTATGGCCTGTTTTATATGGGTGATCAGACTAGATGATCACAAAGGTCCCTTCTGGCCTTGGAGTCTAGGATTCCAGTTTCTAGTTTGAATGGCTTTATAAAAGTTCTCTATTCAGGTTTGTTGACTCTGCAGCCAGAATCATCTCACCATACAACACATTCCAGGAAATGATTTTCTTTTTAGACAAATGTAGCCTAAAAAATGTCAAACTAGACACTACAGATGTTCTGAATCAACTCAAACTGTCAGCTGGGGAGCCTTCTATTGTTGTCAGGTTCAGCGGCAGAAGAATTAGATCAATAGATTGGTATTTAGGATTCCTGGGTTCTATTCCTGGTTTTGGAACTGATTCAGTGTTGCCTTGGGCAAGTTACTTCACCTTTCTCTTCCTCATATTCCCCATCTGGAAAATAATGGTAACTCTAATCTACCTCCTATGGATGGTGTGAGAAAGTGTTCCCAGAGGTGTTCAGAGCTCTTTTTGTGAAAGTCACTATAGAAACAAAGTGTTAAATAGGATATACATCATAGGCGCTGAGTCTTGGGTGCTCTGGGGCTGGAGCACCCACAGGGGAAAAAAATGGTGGGTCCTGGGTACCCACCGGCAGCCCCCCCCGATCAGCTCCTCCTCCTCCCCCAGCACCTCCTGCCTGCTAGCAGCCACACCAATCAGCGCCTCCCACCTGCTGCAATCAGCTGTTCCGCGGCATGCAGGAGGCGCTGGGTGGGAGTGGGAGGCGCGCTTGGTGGAGGGGGTGGGGCAAGGGCGGGAAGAGGTGTCTGGTGCAGAGCCGGGGTCGAGCATCCCCCAGCACATTGGAAAGTTGGCGCCTCTGATATACATTTAATAATACTTTCTCAGTACAGGAAACAGGCACTGCACAGCAGATTGATAACATCCATGTACTTGCTGTAACTCTCCTTACATACTGTGCATCTACGTGTATGGGTCTACTTCATTTGGGTATCACTACCTGCTTCATGCACCCTTACAAATTACACACTTCAATGCCATAGTTTAGTTTGGTGTCAGCACATGTACTGAGAGATTGGCGCAGGACACGCAGTCCCATCCAGAACTCTAAATGGCAGTTGCTGTTCTACAGCAAATTGTCTCCTAGTATCAAGATTGGTATTCTAACTAAAAAATACAGGAAAAAAATTGTATAGCAGATGAAAGCAGACTCTGCTGCTGGGAAATGAGAAAGCAATCAGTTGTAAATAAATCATGTCATCGAACTGAAAAAAGCAGATAGAGAAGAGTGATGAGAAAAAACAAGACGCCTCCCCTCCCCCCCAAAAAAAGTTCCTTTAGGTTTAAAATTGCCATTGCTGCACTCATCCTCCTGTCTCGATGGCAGATAAATTCCCCACTTCCAAGACTGATGCCAATGCTACTCTGAATCAGCCAACAAATTGTATTCTTACATCAAACCTTACCTCCCCTTTTCTCTCATGTGTCCCTGTGCTGAAGCTTGGAGAATTATGCCTGCTCCTGCAAACACTTAAAGCACACACTTAACTTTAACCACAAAGAGTCTCACTGAAGTCATGTGCTTAAACTTTAAGTGTGTGCTCAAGTGTTTTCAGGATTGAGGCTCAAAAGTCCAGAGATGTCTACTTTCATGGGAGCACATCCGCTGCCCTTCAGCACAAGGTTGAAAAGCTTCTATCTAGAAGCTATGCATGTGTAGGAGTCCCCTGTGGGATACTTTGAGAACTGCAATGTATGTGGTCTCAACTGGAAGCAAACTGGGTTTCTAGTCAGATCTCCCCTGCACCCAAAACCAACAGATTTCCGTGTTCAAATTTTGACTCCTGCTTTTCACTTGACTCCCTAGCATCTGTAACAGCAAGCTACAGTTCAGTGATTAAAGTTATGCTTGACTTCTCCCTGCAATGGCATTTAGCAGTGAAATGGGTTTGATAATCCTTGAGTCAATATGTTTGACAATATACGTTTTTAGATCATTTCCAAAACAAAGGCACCCCAAAGTGGCTCATAAAACAGTGTGCAGTTAGACACTGAGATCTTTAAATAACTTCAAGACACTGAAAGTCAGTTAGTTTTTGCTTTTATTCTGATGAACATCTTACCTTCAAACACAAAGTGTTGCAGGTTCACACACAATTTGAAGTGAGGACACAACACCTGCTTTTCCAGGTTTTCTCCATGTCACCTTAAGGCAGCTAATAGCTTTGACCAAAAGCCATTGTTTATCACATATACTTCTTCACTGTTCACCTTCTTTGCTTCCAATCCTTTGCTGCTGGTATCTCTCAATTTACAGGAAGTGCCTGCTTCAAGGGAATGCCCATTATACATATTTATATGTTAGCAGAATGGGCAGACAACTGAGGTTTTTATAGAATGGTATTTGTATCTATAAACAAGAGTACAGACTTTGAGGCTTATTCCAGTCACGTAGTATCTTTTTTTAACAGAAGCTATAAAATCCAGGAAATAAATGTGGATTTATGGTCCATAAAAGGCTTAGTTAGAGCTATGACCTACTAGGTTATGTAACTTTATTTATTATCGGCCTTGGATGAAGTTCCTTTTCAAGCAACCCCACTAAGCCTATTTTGCAACATTCTTTTTATATAGGCTATGTTAAAAATGCAACAATGTTAATCATTCAGTTCTTTCAAAGACCTTGTTGTGGGAGGGAATATAGACTTGCTTTCCAAGGGGCAGTTAGAGCCAGAGAGATTCAAAGCTTTGAGCTTCAGGGAAAAAAAAAAATTGGATATGCTGGGAGAAAATAAATCCTTCTCCACTCGGTTTATTGTAAATATAGACTTGTTAAAGTTAGAGATGAGATGAACTATTTCTCTCTTAACCTTCCTGCAAGCCTTCAACGTGAACTTGAAACAGATTTTCCTGAAAGGTTCAATAGGGGGATGGTTGGGTTCAAACCTCCACTGGCGCCCCTTCTCGGGCTCTTTCAGAGCTCACATGCACTTTGAGCCTCTGCGTAAGAGCGCTCCAGGGAATTAGCTTCCCTGATCAGATCCTTCCTATGAGATTAGGAGAACTGATGGACACTACACATGCACATCTTGGTTTACATAGGGCAGATTAGGCAATTGAGCAATGCTGGTTTACTCATCCCTTCTCTGTTGGTAGCACATGCAGGGAGTGCCACCTTTATCGGCTCACCCACTGGGACAATCCATCATGGTGTGATTCTGTTTCACTCAAGTGTTTCTAGTTGCATGTGAATGCTCTGAAAGTGTAATTGTCCCATCCATCCCATCCCACAGAATCTGGGACTGGAGGCAATCCTGTCCTAACCACATACAGGAGAGGGATAGACTGGTCCTTAATTCATTATTGCTTTGGATAGGATTTTTCAAAGACGCTTAGGGGACCTAGGGAGACCTGAACACTCAACTTTAGGTTAGAACAAGGTACATTTGATACACAAGGCAGAGTGCCGGGATGATGGATATATGATCAGTAGGTGAGGTATCTGCACCTTTACGTCCTGTGGGCCAGATATAGCACAAAGGCCCAAAGTAGAGGACTTGAGAAAGTTAGTGGTGGAGAAAGCTTAGAGTGATCCACCTGGAGGAAGGAGGACAACTAATTCCTTTAGCAGAAAGAAGGACAGCAATTTCTACAACCTCTGCTCTGGGGTGATGCATTTTGAATGTAAGTGCCCAACAACAGAAGTGAGGACACTAGGATCTCTTTCTCTCACGTTCTTTCACCTAAGACGACAAAGGAACCAGCTCTTTGACTTTGGGAAGAGGGAGGGATTTGGTCTTGAGATTTTGTTCAGCAATGTTGCTGGCAGCATATGGCAAGGTTTTTACCATGAACCAAGGCTTGTTTAAGTTGTAGCTACTAGAAAGTATTTTGTCTTTATTTCTCTTGTAACCATTTCTGACTTTACTACCTTAGATTTTAAGTGAATACAAGTAACTGTCTTTGTAGTGATATAAACTTGTTTTATTTTTTTTAATCAAAACTAATCCAGTGTTGTGTTTAAACTGAACTGTTTGGGTAACTTCAGTTAAAGTAGCAAACTGTTGTATATTGACCCCTTATGGGGGCAATGGATCTCTAATATTGGAACTGCCCAGGAGAGGGCGGGAACGCACAGAACACACTTTTGAGGGGAAATTTGGACTGGGAGTGTATTGGGCTCACCCTGCAGGCAGTAACCAAAGCTGCTGGAAGCCGAAGTGTGGTTGGAGTGTTGCTGGCAGGCTGCTGGGATCAGAATTGATGGTCCGGGGCTGTATTTTCACTCCACGCATCTGAAAAAGTGGGGTTTTTATGCACGAAAACTTATGCCTAAATAAATCTGTTAGACTTTAAGGTGCCACTGGACTCCTCATTGTTTTTAGGGCTGTAGCAATACACAGACCCTCAGGGTGTGACCTGCATGCTGTTTGTGAGCAGCCCAGATTAGGAGCTACAACGGTAGAGCATTGTGAGGCATCCAAGCTTGCAAGGCAGGTGGTGACAACCCCTCACTAGTCTGGATTGCACCCTGGTGTGTGACTCCTTCCATGATGCCTCTCACCCAGGACCTCCCCCTCTCAGTGGTCAAGGCTCCCACGCACTCATTCAAAGACTCTCCATATACTTGCCTCGTCGGAGGCGATTTTTCCTATAGATTCCCTTCTATGGAAGTTGTTTTGAATTATTCATTTTAACACTTTCCTCATGCTTGAGTGATTCATTTCACCCTTCACACTTTGTTTTTTAATGTGTGTATTTCCTCCATCCATCCTCCTTAACTTTCTTGCTTTAAAGATTTATCAGAGGCATTCCAATTCTTAAACAGCTTCATTCTCCAGCCCCATAAGATTAAGAGCATAAGAATGGCCATTCTTCTTCTTCAAAGCTTAGCCAGACAGTTGGCCATAGCAGTCATTTGCCATTTGGTCTGTTCCTGTGCAACCGCAAAGGCTTGATTGCCTGAGAGTCCAACATCGGAACAATCTTGATGAACCCATGTAATAGGGGGTCTGCCTTTGGTCCGCCTCCACCCCTCGGTTGGTGGAATTTTATCCCGGATGTTCCAAGCCATCCAGAGAACGGCGTTAGCTGGAACGTCTTGTGACATGTCCAAAAAGCATAAGGCGCTGCCTGCGGACAATGGCCCCAGTAATCTGTAGACTCGAATGACCATAAACATCTGCATTACAGATGAAGTCATTCCACTTTATGCCCAATATACGATGTTGGCATTGTGTGGAAAGCCTCCAGCTTTGTCCAGTCTGCGTGGCGTAGTGTCCATGTTTCGCAGCTGTACAACAGTATGGGAAGGATACAGCTTGAATAAATCCTGAACTTGGTTGTCATACTAAGATGATGTTGATTCCATATCCGTTGTAAATGGCCCATGGCAGATGCTGCGATGCCAATCTGATGGAGAACCTCTGTGTGAGAATTGGAGGAGCTGGTAAGTATAGAACCCAGATAGCAAAAGCTGGAAACTGATTCGACCGTTTCATTGTTCAAAGAGATTGGAGTCGCAGGTGGACCTGGTCCTAGATTTTGCAGTTTTGTCTTTGACCATGAAACATGGAGACCAACCTTAGCTGATTCCTCCTCCATATGCTGGAGTGCCTCACAAGGCCTGGCGGGGCCCTGTACTAAAAGAACAACATCATCAGCATAGTCAAGGTCTGTGAGTGAGAGATCACCAATCTCAATGCCTATGTACCTGACAGAATGCTGCATACTGGGTCAGACCAATGATCCATTTAGCCCAGTATCCTGTCTTCCAACAGAAGCTAGTGCTAGCTGCTTCAGAGGGAATTAACAGAACAGGGCAATGATCGAGTGATCCATCCCCTGTTGTCCTCTCCCAGCTCTGGCAATCAGAGGTTTAGTAACACCTGGAGCAGGGGGCTGCGTCCCTGACCATCTTGGCTAACAGCCATCGATGAACCTATCCTTCATGAACTTCTGATTTTTTTTTTAACCCAGTTATACTTTTGCCTTCACAACATCCTCTGGAAATGATTTCCCCAGGGTGACTGTGTGAATAAGTACTTCCTTATGTTTGTTTTAAACCTGATCCTATTAATTTAATCAGGTGACCTCTGGTTCTTGTGTTACATGAAGGGGTAAACAACAACATTTTCTTATTCGCTGTTTCCACACCATTCATGATTTTATAGACTATCCTTGTCCCCCTTTGTTGTCTCTCTTCTAAGCAAAAGAATTCCAGTCTTTTTGATCTCTCCTTTGCAGCTCTTAAATAACATTCTGAAATCCTGGGCTACATGACACTAAGGTGATAGCCGTACTTGCCAAAGAATGGAACACAAGGTGTAAAGTCAGCACTATATTAAAAAAAAATAGAAAACTTTCAGCTTTGAGCCTCATTGTCACTCCCCTCTCCTATCTATGGGTAATACTTGCCTACCTTTGTAAAGTGCTTTGAAGTCCTCTAGATTGGCTCTATACAACTATAAAGCATTAGTTAGAGGTATGACTATTGCAAAGAACAAAACAAAAAAAAACCACCACCACCACCAACCCACGAATATGGAAACAGCAAATATTGTGGGTGAAATTCATATCTGTATAGGACTAGTGCCTGCTTAGTACCACTTGGTCCCATAGCAGGACTTGAGCTGGTTTTCGGCATGCAGTGTGAAGACTGCAGAATTTTTGCAGAAAGTAGATATTGAATGGGTACCCGTGAGCATTTGCACTGAAGCCCTGATTCTAATACATACATTCATCCAGTTGGGGAACAGAAATAAGACATGCGGGCTCTGTACCCCAGACAAAATAGCTCAGACTTTGAATAATCCGAAACTGCTTCTTGAATGAGCTGCTGACCGAGATCTATTTACACAAATGATGTGGCAACTTCAAGCCAATGAATTTGAGAAAGTTGCCATCTTCTCAGATGATTCATGGCTGGGGGAAAAAGTTAAAATTCATTGGATAGATAATTTTAATTAACTTTATTTATTGGATTTAAAAGAACGGCAAAGAGATGCCTCTCTCATGGGCATGTGGCACCCCTGAGAGTTATTTTAAAAATGCAATCACTATAAAGAGAAAGGAACTGGCAGCAGCCACAAAGTCTCTCAATAAAAAGAAATGCCTCTCCTCCCTAAGCACTGTGGCATCTCCCATAGAAAGGCAAGCCCCTAGAAAGGCAGGGCAGTGCCCTGAAGGTAAATAAACTTAGCATTCATAGAGGCAGAAATGATGGAACAGCTGAAAAGCTTAGGCTGAAGAACAGCACCTTTAAAAAAAATGGGTTGATTTATGCACAGTGTGTAGACTAAGTATTTTGATTAGCTTTTTATCTCTGAATTTTCCTTTCTGAGCTCAGCCTGACTGTAGACCTATAATTAATGCACCTAGATACCAGCCTAAAGCAACATTCTGTGCAAGCAGTAAAGTTCGTTCCTGCTTCTCATCTGGAAGCCCAGCCACTTTGGCACAGAGACCAAGCAAGTCTGTTTTAATCATGAGTAGCTGCTTGGAAGTGAAATGCTGTTACATCAGCAATATAAGCTAAGCCAATACCATTGGACTTCTTCTCAGGGCTTGAGATATTCTTTTATGAGCTATTCAGATTTAATTCCCTTTTTCCTCTATCTCATTTGAGATCACACCTTGCAGTGCTTAAAAAAAAAAAAAAAAGTCACAAAACTAGAAGACTTTCTACATGGAAGTGTCACTGTGAGACTGAAATATTACTCCCAGCTCAGGCTGAAGCTTATTAAAATCTCTTCCTTCCCCATAAATTTCTTCCTTGCTGCCTGTTTCAACATTTTAAAATCTTTTGTGTCATTTTTGAGCTGGATAACTAGCAAGAACATGCCCTGATCTCCTCTTTAAAGGAAATACTGCAAAGGCAGCTATGACAAGTTGCTTCTGGATTCTTTTATTGGCTAGAGCTGCGTGAACTCAATATTTGCTGCTTATGGGTTAAGGCTCTTCACGCTAAGACTTTAGAGTTGGAGACTTGGAAGTTTGCAGAGGTGTAGCTACACCCATGTGTTTGTACTGGGACAAATGCCTAATGTAAACCTATTGCAGGAGAGTGACTTAGTCCTGTAAATTACCAGCTAACTTAGTAGTGCAAGGTAATGCAAAAACACCCAGTGTGGACGGGCCTTTCTGGGGTGAGAGAGTCGGGTGAGAACATGTGCCGGGTAGGTAGGGTGAAGGCACATGGTCACCCTCCTGCAATGTTGTAGTAATTTGTGCACTTCCACAGCTGTGTTTGATCAGTCCCAATCTGGAATTGGGACCCCATTGTGCTAGGCACTATACACAGATAACGAAAGGACAGTCCTTGGCCCAGGAGATCACAATCTGGGTAACATTTACTTCTGCTTAAAACTGGGGAAACTCTACTGGTGCAAATCGTGGCTTTCCTTGCCTATAGTTGAGTGCTGTTCTGGTGTAGGTACATTGAAGTCTGGTCATTGGTTACTGAGCTAATTCCTAAAAGAGATGAGGCCTTTGTCTGGGACCTGAGCAGTGTTGAAAAGCTGCTAGAAAGTGGTTTTTATGGCCTGGTTACAACTCCCTACCACCACCAATGAATGTAGTCTTGTTAATGAAAGTGAAGCACTCTGCTAGGTAAATTCTAGTGAGCACTTGGACTCTTCACTACATAAAACTCACTTGTCTGAGCAACAAAATGGGTGAGCGTATTACAAAGCAACAGGGCTGACTGGCTGTGCCTCCCTTGCATATCTGCATACCAGCAGGTGTCTAGCTTCCTCCTGAAAAAAGTTAGTTTCTTTGAAGGAGTTCAATATGGGACTGCCATTACGAGGCATTTGAACCAAAACGCATATGGATAGCAGATGAAATGGCAGATTCTCCATTCCCAGCCAGCACACTGCAGAGGTTAAACCATGACTTTCGCCCAAAGTCAATGTATGTTTCCGGCTTTGTTACAGATCAAGGTTGCCATGGTGAACTGACCTTTTAAGCACCTTGAAAAGTTCAGAGATTTGGCTGAGAAGCAGCTAGCCTACAATGCTGCTTGCAAAAGCCAGTCATCTGACTTGTTATTCTAGCAGAGAGCAGGGCACTCTGACAGAGTGTATTCACCCTGGAGGTAGCAAAACCATTTCCCTGCCCCCGTTCCCAATTACAGAGGTTTTACCCTCTGCCCTACTGTTTTATAGTGACGTTATTGCTGGTGGCCAGTGCAGGATGCAAAGCTCGTTGTTCTGACATCAACCACAGAGGCTACTAATGCCATCTGATTTGAGCGTAATATAGCAACAGAAGAAGTGGAGTTGCAGCGATTTTTTTTTATGGGGTTATGATTAACAGAACGTCAATCCGAATGCAAATAGCCCCTAATCCCCTTCATCCCCTCCTGAGCTGTGTTTGTGTTAGGACACAAAGAACAAAACCCCTTATGTTGTCTTTGAGGCATAACACATGGAGGCAACATGTCTAAAATTAGCTGCTTACTGCTCACCACTTAGACACCACTCATGTAATATTGCTGACCGCACAGCAGTCA
>NW_020664543.1:12336241-12410099 GCF_002925995.2 Terrapene triunguis | reverse complement strand
CAAAAAAGCCAGAGCCGGCCCTGCTCCCAGGGCTCCGGCCGCCCTCCCCCTCGGCGCCCTGCCACTGGGGGGGGAGGGGGGGCGACCGGAGGCTTTTTCGCCTGGGGCGGCGAAAAAGCCAGAGCCGGCCCTGAGTGGTGGCCAGATCCGGGATTTCGGGTCAGACCCATCTGTGTTATTTATATGAACAAAGGTTTATTTTTTTCCTCTTGATCAAAATCCTTTAGCAGAGTTATATTGTATACTCCTGAGCTGTGACTTGTAGACCAGGCATTAGATGTATTTAGAAGACATAGAGGAATTCCTCTATGGGAGAGCAACAATTGTCCCCCTCTTTTCCAGATGGCTCTTGCCATCTTCATCCCTTCCGTCACCTTCCTCCTGAAGGTAAACTCCGTTGCTGCCACTCCCAGTCCTAGCATGTAACATGCGGAGGGGCGTCCAGGGCAAAAGGACACCATGTGACTGCACTGTTTGCACAGGCCTAGGACTAGCTCTTCTTTCTGGTAGCAGCAAAATTGTGCAAAAGAGAAGTCCTAGGTAATTGTAATTCCCATATTTGGAGCAGCTGGGCTGCAGCTCCACTGACTTGCTCTGTGAGAGTCACACTATTCTGCCCAAAAATCTAACCACCAAGATGTAAAAGGGATGGATGAGATGGGTCAGGGGACTGGTGTTGGCAAACTCAGAGGCCAAGAATGTGACGTGGCATGTAGGAGCTTGGTCTCCAGGGCCATCAATTCTGAATCCCCCGCCCTTACCTGAAGGGACAGGCCTTTGGTTCCATTAGTGGGCTCTGCCCACCTATCCTAGTTATCAGCTAGGCTGGCACCTCCGCCCAGTATTAATGCACTTTGATACTCACCACTTACTGATGGGAGCTGGTAGAATTGGATGCTTTAGAAGTTTGCATGGAAAATTACCCAATAAATGTGCATTTGTTTCTTTTGTGAAGTGGTGCTGGACACTTCATTAATCACCAGCAAACAGCCCCCTGCTTGCCACTTTGCAAATCCACAAATAGTTTGGAGAGATAACAAGTGTGAAGTTCACAAAAATAGGGGTCGGTAGGACAGAATAAATGGAATGAGTTGGAATTCTATGGGCCTGGTTCTCCTTGCCTAAGTTTTACATTGGGGTAACCCCACTGACTGCTACTGGGCTACTCCCGATTTACATCTAAATGACAGGATGATCTAGCCCTGTATCTCTACCGCAAAACCACCTTGTAGACTATTTTCAGTGTCTCCACCTAGATCAGAAGTGTTTAATTTTAAATTCTTAGCTTCACCTTTCATTATGTTTCCACCAACATGCATAGTATAGTCATACTTTGGTTCTGTTTTTTATTGCTCCAATTATTTGCATAGTGGCAGAACTGGGAAAGGTGTTCAAACGGCAAGTGACAGGTCACTGTCCCAAGGAACTTAATCTAAACGAAGCGCTTACAACCTAAATCCTGTAAGCCTCCTGGTTGAATGGAATCCTGAATGGGGAGTTAATTGTGTTCCCTTTTAATGAGCCCAGAGCAGAAGAGTTCACCCAACTGCTGTTCACAGTACCCGTCTGCACTTTCACAGCCAGAGGTTTATGCTGATCTTGTGCGCCTCACAATTAAGTAACAGTTCACCAGGTGTACAGCACTGATGGCACCCACGCCATCCTGACAGAAATAATAAGAGTAGAAGTACAAGCTACTGACAAGAACTAAAAAAAAAAACAAACCCCACAAACACAACACACCCCCATGAACTCTGGATTTGTGCTACAGTTGAAATGAAATCTCTTTAAAAACAAAATCTTTCTTCATGAAGCAGGGGTGCTGGAACAATGTGTATAGTGGGGGTGCTGAGAGCCATTGACCCAAACAGTAAACTCTGTATATAATGGAACCCCCACTTCCAACCAGGGGGTGCAGTAGCACCCCCTGTACCCCGAGTCCCAGCACCTGTGTCATGAAGGATCCCATAGTGTGTACTTGCGCTCTCTCTCTCTCTCACACACACACACCTTCCCCCTCCCCCCCTGCATCATGCTGACCAATATCATCTCATTGTTCACTTGTACTCCGCCATCTCTTTACGTCCCTCTGTTGTCTCTTACTTAGATTGTAAGCCCCTTGGGGCAGGGACCGTCTAAGTTGGTCTGTTTGTACAGCACCTTGCACAATGGGGGCATGGTCCACGACTAGGACTCTGAGGCCATACGAACTTACAGGATTCCAATCAAAGTTCTCTGGTGCCTAGAACTGTAACATTCCCCTTTTAATTGGGAAATTCAATATAGGCATCTCCTCAAAATGCACAAGAGATTTTTGCTGGTTGGCACCCACACAGGCCAAGTATTATTTGCAAGCTGAGTCATCCCTACTCTAACGGTTTTGCATGTGATGTACAAGTCACCTCTTCTATGTCTCAGGGGTTTTCATTATTTATTGGGCAATTTTGACAAGAATTCTATTTTCCCTGCCCACACAGACATCCTGCCATTCTCTCCCTGAACAATTCAATTTGAAGCCAAGAAAGCCCCTGCATCCTCTCTCCTCTGTATTCAGTCCTCTTCAGATCAGTCTCTAACAACATTTCCCCAGGCGGTTATCCGAGGGATCTATTAACATGCAACTGCAAACAGATCGGATTCCTTCCTCTCCCACTCCAAATGTAGCATCACAATCTCCAGGGCCATGACCTAGTAAGTCTGTAATAAACCTGCTGCCCCTGTAGACTGGCTCAGCTCTGTATCTTCAGTAGCAACTGTCTCTCTGCAGTTCCGTCTACTTTAGATTTTTTTTTTCCTCCCACCCCCACAGGGAGCTTGCCTATCAGAACCACAGCTCTTGCTACCAGCCAAAAGTGCTACTGAAGATTGTTGGGAGGGAAAGTAAATGGTTGTTTAAATAAAGCTCAGGGTCAGAGAGGCTGCAGAGTAACCCCTTCAGCAGCTTGGGAGTTTCTGGCCCCACATAGTCCCATTCCCAGGGCAAATCCTGCCCCTACTTTACTCCACGGGCATGGACAGACTTGCCTGCTGCAGAGCTGCTGAGGGTCTGCCACACAGGGCCGGAGGCGAGTAACTTGCATTCCAATAGGCCAGGGTACAGCTCCCAGTTCAGGGGGAGAGATCTGAGGATGGTGGTGGAGGAGGAGTGGGGATAAGAGTAGATCCTCACCTATGTATTTATTGGCCAACCCTCTCCCAGCCTGCAGAATTGGGTGCAACAGACTGCCTAGGAATTCAGCAGGAATAGAACTCAGGGCCTCTCACTCCAGAAACCACTTGTCCCTGCCACATGAACTGTAGCAATATGGGGATGCATTGATACACTTAAGCAGGTGTGACATTCCACTTGGAGGGTGGAGGTAATAGGATTGTCAATACAGCCCCACTGTCTCTCTCAGGTGCACATGCTCTGGTGGAGACCAGCATTCTCATGATTAACTCTGACCATTTGAATTTTCATCCTGATTTGTGCACTCTTTGGTGCCTAGTTTTTCCTCCCAACTCTTACCCCTCAGTGTTTCTCATGCAGGTGCCTCCTAGAGCTCTATGCAGACCTTTACTTCTGCTTCCCCACCTAACTGCAGGCTGCCGGGGTTTGCTGAAAAGCTACATCTTGCATATATGGAATAGGCTTGTTTGAAAGGTGATTAGTAAATAAAAGCAGAGAAGGCTGTGGTACGATTCAGGCCCTGGATGTGAGTGTGCCCCAACATTCATTCTCCATCCCAAAATGCAAAGCATGCTGTAGAAATAGACTCAGTGCACTCCCCCAACGTTCCCCAGCCATTGGATTATCCTCAGCATGACAATGTCAGCACAGCTGTGAGATAGCTGGGGAGACTATTCCGGGCAACAACTCAG
Source organism: Terrapene triunguis (assembly GCF_002925995.2). Taxonomy (NCBI): domain Eukaryota; kingdom Metazoa; phylum Chordata; order Testudines; family Emydidae; genus Terrapene; species Terrapene triunguis. The sequence continues at coordinate 12,406,238 of NW_020664543.1, read as the reverse complement.
AAATCAGCACACTAAGTACCTCTCTACCACATGTTATGGGACCTGCTTACAGCCTGGGTCAGTTCTGGCTGCGGTAAATCATTAGCCATGACAGAATTAAAAGCCATGTTGTAACCAGCTCCCTCGAGAGTTGTTGGGTTTTTTTTTTTAAACTCAGCTGTGTTTGAGTTCCTGTAGTGAGTACTGTCACAAGAAGTAGCTTTCTGAAGTGTAGCAGGGTTTGTACACCCACACGTGCAGCTATATGTCTTATACAGAGATGCAGTTGCGAAAAAGGCTCATTTCATTCTGGGGTATATTAACAGGAGTGTCATATGTAAGACAAGGCAGGTACAGCATTAGGAAAAACTCTCACTGTAACGGTGGTTAAGCATTGGCTTCCGAAGGAGGTTGTGGAATCCCTATTAAAAAACAAACAAACAAACACACACACACACACAGGTTGGACAAACATTTGTCAGGGATGGTTTAGGTTCACTTGGTCCTGCCACAGCTCAGGGGGCTGGACTTGACTTCGAGAGCCCTTCCAGCCCTCCAGTTCTACAATTCTGAGATTGTCAGGGAGGTGATCAACCCAGAAACCACAGTCATTTTTAAAAAGCTGTAGTAACAGTTCTAATTCTGTTTAAAACCTCAAACAGCAACTGTGCATGATCATCTCTATCAGAATCTGATTGTGTTACCTCATGATAGATCACCCCACCTTTTGTTAATACAATTATCACAGCCTTGAGGCCTAATGATGATTCAGAGGCATTAAATAGCATGCTGTGGAGCCGGGCAGATACTGGGCTGCCAGCTGCAAACCCTGATTTTCCTATTCAAAACACCTTTACTGGGCTAGTGACAGACTTGCCACCCTGGTTGCACCCAATCTCATCTGATCTAAGAAGATAAGCAGGGATGGGCCTGGTTAATGCTTGGGTATGAGACCATGTGGGAAGACTGTGTGCTGTAGGTTAGGCACTTAGATACCAGGGTATTGGTAAAAATCTTCATAAAAACCTAGATGGGATGATTTTGCTCTTTCAAAACAAAAAGCAACCAATCACAGTGGCAGGATCTTTATTCTCTTAAGCCTCTTCCTACCTACTTAGATAAACTAGGGCCCAAACCCTGCACCTCAAACTCAAAGGAAGCTTTGCCATTGACTTAGCGGTTCAGAGCACAGTGCTGCATTGCTTGTCCGCACCAGAAGTCCCACTGAAGTAAATGGATGCAAAAGATCACGGCTCTTGCTGAGCATACATCACCAGACAGATGCTGTGTGGAAAGGGATTCTATAATTGTAATAGCCACAAACCCAGACTGTGGCAGCGACTTACTTAGTCAGATGACAGGAGACTGGTGCCTCATCCACTCCTCAGGTACTTGGCGAGTTAGTGCTTTGGCCCTGCTGCTGAGCCAAAAAGTGCCCCCCCCTTCTTGGGTGACTGACTCAGAGTCTAACCAAACTTCCTCCAGTCTCTACTGGGTCTGCCCTACAGCCAGAGCCTCCTCACCATCTCCTCTTTCCAGGGTGCAATAGCATTTGCCCTCCCTGGGCCACTGCGTCCTTCTCCTTGTTTGTAGGAGTTCCCACACCACCTCGAGATATCACTGCAGGGGAGCGCAGGCCCAGGCCCTTCAAATTGTATACCGCAATGGGTTGCTGCCTCCAAACTCCCAACCCTACCACACTCCTCACAAGGCCACTTCCTACATTATCTATCTGTAGGATTTCTCCCTGACCTCATTCCCCAGGTCTCTGATACTTGGCTACTCTTCTCCCAGGTATTGCTGAACCCAGGTGAGATACCTTAAACACCAGTCTTACCTCAATGTTCAGCCTCACCTGGGGGTGAGGTAAAGAGCTTGCTTTATATAGTCCTGCCCCCATTTTCCAGCAGGGATGCCAGCTTGGTCCCAGAATGCCTGTCCTTAAAGGGACACAGCCTTGGAATGGGGTTGGCTGGCCTCAGGCCTGCCCTGATGGGGCAGGCTACCCAGTCGAAAGGACCATCGGCATAGCTAAGACCCTTCTGCTCCCAGTAAACTCTCCCTCTTCACCCAGCTGCACAGAAGATAGAAAAGGGAGGCTGACAGGAAGGATTCGTGAGCTCTGAAAATGGCTGTAGACTGAATATTCTTAGATAGAGAGATCTCCGAAAAGGGGGCCTGACCGAGAAGACCCAGCTCTTTTGTAGCCAGTGGCCTTTGTCTTCACTGTGCCTTGATATGATAATCACTATGTTTTCCATATGGCATCACCAGAGGCACATCTGTGACTCTGTCTCCCGAGTGTTTTGCCAAATCAACTACCCACCCCTTTCTGCAGATTAGCTCTTGTTACATTGCATCACCCAAGCTGTATTTAGGGTCAGCCAGAACCATTGGTGAGCGCTTTTGGGATTCTCCCTTCCAGGCCTCTTCGGAGATCTACTTCAGTGCTGCCAAATTAGGAGAGTTCTTTTTTTCTAATAGCTGAACCATAATGTCAGTTACTCAGCCCAAGATGTGTTTCTGTGTTCCTCACCCCACCAGCAAGAAGCAGGTAGTTCAGTCAACCTGCCCAGTGCTACCTCAAGCAAGCTGTGTACTTGTTACCCACGAGACATTCCCCCCTCTCCCCCCCAAAAAAGGGAAACCCAAATTCTGCGCGGTTACACCAGTGCGTTGTGCATGATTCCATTGGAAACTGACCGCTGTAACTGAGAGCAGAACTTGGCTCTGAGTTGCTAGGATGTGCACTAATTTTTTTGTCCCTTCAGTGCTTAGTTCCCCTGCCTAGAGATGGGGGGAAGGGGCACAGACACCCAAAGGAGAGCACCTGTATACTGTGCTGTCTCTTCCTCTGCATCCTTCACCCCTTAGCTAACTCAGCCTAAGTGAAATGGAATATGGGCTATGCTGCAGATGGCCCGACCGTATGTATCTATCTGGCATATAGGTGACTATGTCCTGGCCAAGTAGGTAGGGAGGGAGGCACAAATTGAGAGAGAGAGAAAGGGACCTCAGGACTGTTGTAAAAATTCCTTATTCTTCCCCCAGAGCCTTCTTGTGCAGCCTTGTGCGCTGACAGGTAGCAGGGAAAAGCAGATGTGGCATCTGGGAAGCTTTCTAAATTCATCTTTATTATAAAATAAATAAATAAAAATCCTCTGGGAGATAGTCTATCATCAGTAGAACAGGATGGGCAGCTTGAGCAAAGAAATGTAAGGCTTGCTAATGCCAGTCACCTGGCCTGGATCCCCACTCGAGTCTTTCAACGTGGAAAATAGGTGTAGGTTCATAAGTTCTTGTCATGTATTCGTTCTTGCACAAGGCCCTGGAGTTTATTTTGTGGTGGGGGAGGAATTAGAAAGGAGGATGGGGCCTGTGCTACTGCTGCTTGATAGCTTGACAGCCTCATCAGTAGTCCTGGCTTCGTCAGCATCTCAACCAGAGTGGTCATTGTGCGGCCCTTCCTCCAGAGACATCCTTTACATGGCTCCTCTGAATACAGTATTGAAGCCAAGCTGCCGCATGATGCTCTTAGTGATAGTTCGAAAGCAATAGAACATGGCAATAGCACGTGTGGCTAGTTGACTGGGTAACAATGTTAGGGCAGGTCAAAAAATGTTCTGTCAGAATTGTGCTTCAAATTGAAAAATGAGGTTTCTGACTAAACAGATTTTTTTGTGTGACAATTATCTGCCTTTTCTGTGGAATGCTTCAGTTTCTTGTTAGAAAAGTGAGTGCCAAAACAGCGAAAAATGTTGGCCAAAAAAAGGTCTATGGTGCTGCAGTGCCTTCTGGGAGCTGTAGTTTGCCTGTTGCATGTCATAGAATATCAGGGTTGGAAGGGATCTCAGGAGGTCATCTAGTCCAACCCCCTGCTCAAAGCAGGACCAATCCCCAGACAGATTCCTAAATGGCCCTCTCAAGGATTGAACTCACAACCCTGGGTTTAGCAGGCCAATGCTCAAACCACTGAGCTATCCCCCCTACTCCCTTCTCCTATATAGGCCAGGCTCACTGGACAGATTACATCTTCCTCATGCACCAGGGCCAGTGATTCCCATCTTGGAGAAAGGAGACAGTGCATCATGGCAGATGTAGGCCAACCAGAGAGCCCAGCTTATAAAGGAGCATGTTAACAGGTGGTGCCCAAACTTAAAGTCCCATGAGACACGGGGGCAGCATTTCTGAATTGAAAATTTTGGGTTTAGAACTAATTTTTTTGGCATTCAAACTTTCAACAACAACAAAAAATTCTACAGGAACCCACTCCCCACATTTTGTAGCTGAGCCCCATTTTTCTTTTATATATGAATATGGGTTCAGTTCCTGCCAGGGAAAAAGGTTTTGTTTTTCTTAAATTATTGTTTCCCACTTTTTAAAAAAGACACTATATTTTAGAGTGAGAACATATTGGGTGAGCCAGTTTGTAGGAAGGGTGGTTGTCACGCCAGCCAGAGAAGGGGAGACCCAGTAAGGGGATGTGCAGTATACAGCATGTTCAAGAGAGGCCTGGATGGAAGTTCCCCCTTTCCCCAACCCCAATGCCAGTGCCCCAGTTATGGTCACTATTCTGCTTATATTCAGCTTCTTTGTGTGTTGGTCTGCAGAAGAGTGCTGTCATGGGGACTGGGGGAAGTTCACAGTGGAGAAGAAATTCCAAGCTAGCTTTGGCAGGTTTAACTAACATGTCCGTTTCTGAGGAAACTGATAGTCTGGCCAATTATCTCTTGTAACCCCACCCTCTCTAAGCAATCCAAGCTCCACTCCTTTGAGGAGGCAGCGGCTCTAGACTTACACATGGTTTCCACAATGCAAGAATCCAGGCGTATGATGCTTTAGACCAGAGATAATTTAAGTGCCTGCCTTGTGCAAACTACTATGTAAACCTCCATAAAGGCCCTTGGCGTGGCACGTGCAACCATTGGATGAAATGCTGCACTCCTCCCACTTGGCATAGTGTATTGCTAACCTCCAGCCTTTCCAGCTGCAGTGCGGGTGTACCCACCAGGAAGGCAGCAAGGAGGAAGATACATTTTTCAAAGGGTGAAATTCATCTCTATGCATAAAGCCAGCCCCAGTGTTATATCTCAAGTTAAATCCCACTTAGACCCTATTTCAGGGACTGAAGTGTTGCCTAGCCCTTTGGGCTGGCCCTCTGCACGGGGGTGAATTCCTTTAATGGGAAAATATTAAGCCTCAGAAAAAAGAGAGAGAGAGAGAGAGAGAGAGAGAGAGAAAATAATCAAAGCCTATTCAGTCAGTCTAGTACGAGACGGCATGGCAGTGTGACCTTCCCGGATACCTTCAATGTCCTGTTTCTCAGCAGCCAGTGCTCTAGGCCCAGTGAGATCTTGGCACAGAACTGTATCAACTCTGCATCTCTGATACTGCACAGTAATTGCTAGACTGGATCAGATCACTGGTCCATTGAGTTTGGAGTTGTGCCTGAAGTAGTGCTTTTGAAGCAGACAAACCCCTATAATGTATCTAGCAAACTGAACAGTGCTGTACAGAGGGAGAATTCCTTCCTGACCCCTGTGGCAAACAACAAAGACCCTGACGATGAGAGAGGATTCCCCTTCTCTTATGTGCAATGACTGAGCACAGGATAGTTACAACTGTCTCACCTGGACCAGGACTTAAGAGAGGAAATCCATAACCTGAGACTTTACAGAAGTAAATAGGAAGGCAGAAAGGGGAAATGTGCAGCCCCATGATATGTATTTTCCCCTTTACATCTCCATGTTGTCTCTGAAATTGCAACGGTGCCATCTTGTGTTCAAAATGCAAGTCAGCTCTTCGAACTGTGGATTTGGTTTGATTTTTCCATCATGCATCTGGAATAGTCACTGAATGTCATGATCAACCATTCACATCATCTGTTCCCTTTCTCATTGCTTCACTATAAATATTGCAAAAAACAGGAAGCCATGCCTTCCCAAATCTTAGTTTATTGGCTGAAAATAAAAGGTTTTTTTTAATTAAAAATAATTATGTCCTCACATGGTTACAACAGGCCCAGGCAGGCAGTCGAGTAAAGCTTCTGCATGTGCCAAGAATATCCTAAAATGCCATGAATTTCACAGGAATGCTTAGTAGAATTATGGTCACACCTAGAGGCCACAACCGGGATCAGGGACCCTAAGGTATGGTATACACAAGTCTTAGGAGAGAATTCCTGCCCCAAATCACTTACAATCCAAATAGATGAGCCAGACAAAGGGTAGGAGACAAACCAGAAGCACAGAGAGGTGCAGTGAGTTGCCCAAGGTCACACACGAGATCAGTGGCAGAGCCAAGAATAGACTCCCCTTCTCTCCTGGCTCCCTGGTCAGTATCCTGTCCACACTGCCTCTCTGAACACTTCATTTCAATAATATCTATTTTAGCAATGTATTTTTTTTAAGTTATAAAGCTCCCACCATCAGCAAGGCACCCAAGCTGCTCTATAATGTAATAAAATAAACAAATAGCCGCCCCCCTTTTAACACTCAGTCAGCTAAAACAAGGGCGATGATACCATTGTAAGTAGTACAGGGTGTGGAGGCCACTACAAAAATGCAGGGGAGAAAATGAAGGCTCAAGATACGAAGTGACTTTTCTATACAGTAAGGTGGAGGGGTGGCACTAATTGTTTCTGGCTCCCATCCCATACTGAGGCCTTTCAAGTGTAGTAGGAGGGATCTTTACCATCAGCTCAGATGTTAGTTATAGTCACCATAGAAATGCCTATGAACATATAATCTGTGGAGCCACTCTTGTTTTCCAAGTAAAGAACATAACGTGCGTAGCTCAATCTGCTGCGAAGGGGAGTCATTTCTAGCAGTTAGAGCAAGCAACTGAGAGTCAGGACTCATAGGTTCTATTCCCAAGTCTTCTACTCACTGGAAAGGTAACATAGTAAGAAAATTATATCATATTTATAAACTATAAATAAAACCCAGTGAATTTATCCTAATGGTCACTTGCCTTGCAAGCAAAATTTATAATAAAATCATATGTACAGTGTATGGTAGCCACAATCCAGAGAGGTGCACAGGAATACAAATTTGGCCACCTTTGAAGGGGCACTTTCTGTGCCCGCCATGGCTAGAGGAGCTGCCTCTCCCTCTCCACCCCTTGCAGCTAGAGGAGCTGCCTCTTCCTGCCCCCTCCGTGGCCAGAGGAGCTACCTCTCCCTGCGGGGCCCCTGGTGGAGCTGACTCGCTCGCCCTCTCTCCCCCTGGGGCCTGTGGAGCTCACTCTCCCCCAGCAGCCAGAGGAGCTGGCTCTCCCTCTGCAGCTCCCAGGCCGAAGGAGCTGTCATCTCCCGCCCCAGCCGAGGGCCGGATGAGCTGGCTTTCCCCACCCCGGTCCCAGAGAAGTTCTGTGGCCCGTGCCCCTGCTTGTCCCCTCCACTTGCACACACCCCTGCCACAATCAGAACATGAACGTGTTTATCAACCCACCCAAGGCCATAGAACTTTTACTGTTCAGGCGCCAGCCTGTCCCCACAGATGTCTAAAAACCACAGGAAAGAACTTTTTGAAAGCAAATTTCCATAAGGATTTCTTTGGGGGAGATTCCCCCCCCAAAATTGTTCCATCCCGGGGCAGAGTTTGTACCCCCAAAGGAAATATTATTTTTGGCTGCCAGCTTTCATAGTGTTTGACTTAACCTTTTATCAAACCCTCACTTCATTCTCAACAATTAGGTTTGAGAAACACCTCTAATCTGGCGGTTAGCATCTAAGTATCCGTTTTGCAGTCTGTGTTCATTGTATGAAGAGAGAGATTTGCTGGTGCTAAACTGAGTAACAACTCCGTCACCCCAGTCTGTTAGCTGCTCCTACAAAACTTCTCAGGACTCTGCCAGCCCTTACTTTGCCTTGTCAGTAACACTGGGTGCATCCCAATTCATCAGCCGCTTAGAACAGTGTTCCCCTGGAGTATCCAGCCTCTGGCACTGGACACTCACAGAAATGACCAAATTTACTATCTCCAAAGAGACAGCGTACACACCAGCTTGTTTGATTCAACTTTACTTAATAGTACAGCTAAAACAAAGAGAAGTTCATTAACAAAGCTTTAAGTGATGTAAAAAAAGGATAAGGGAAACAGAATTGGTTACAAAGGAAGCGAAAGTATAACACGCTACACGTAACTTTAGCAGGCTACACTCCTTTGGCTAAAGCAGTTTTCTTACCCTCTATGTTTTTCTATAGAGCTTGCTGATTTTCAGTCAAATCATGATTTTCATGATTCCCCATGCACTGGCAGGGGGTCTCCTCAGTAAATAGATAACCAAATGTCCTTTTCCTTCACTCTATGCAGGGGCAGCTCTAGCTTTTTTGCTGCCCCAAGCATGGCAGGCAGGCTGCCTTTGGCGGCATGCCTGCGGGAGGTCCACCGGTCCCATGGCTTCGGCGTACCCACCGTCGAATTGCCGCCAAATCCATGGGACCGGCGGACCTCCCGCAGGCGTGCTGCTGAAGGCTGCCTGACTGCGGCCCTTGCAGGGCGCCCCCTGCGGCTTGCCACCCCAAGCACACGCTCCAGCGCTGGTGCCGCCGCTCACTCTATGCTTCCCAGAGTTTATGGTCTTTGTTTCTAGGGATGAGACTCCAGTGTTGTCTCATGTTGATTTCACATCTCCCTGTCAATGTGGCTTTTCCTGTTGATGTCCATGCAAATGCAGCTCCCATTATACTTGGTTCCACACTAGCTCAATTTGTATTAGAGACATGGAGATAACTCCCTACCGTCCCCCCTGTCTGGAAGAAAACCTGTTTGTCCCTTTGGTTACAAACTTTAAAACATAATATCAATACGTAGCCATAGTCCTCATTCAGTGTTAATACATAAGTTTCACAATTATATCTATCACCACGGGTAGCAGCTTTCATTCAGTACCTTACAAGACAATATAGATAAAGATAACAGCAATGCATTGGGTGTAGTGAGTTTGTCAGGCCTGGTAAGCGTTGCTGTTACATTATAGTGAATCCTTTGCCTGTTGGCATCGAGGGGGGTCAGTCTGGTCATATAAGGTCTACTTAATGTATGAGTATGTCCCAACATACCCACTGCAGTGGCTTCTATGCGTCTAGGATCCTACTACATCTCTACCCCGATATAACACGAATTCGGATATAACGTGGTAAAGCAGTGCTCCGGGGGGGCGGGGCTGCGCACTCCGGCGGATCAAAGCAAGTTCGCTATAACGCGGTTACACCTATAACACGGTAAGATATTTTTTGGCTCCCGAGGACAGTGTTATATCGGGGTAGAGGTATATGTGGTTTGATTTGAAATGAGGCACATTGTTTTGTAAGATCACCGCAGTTAAAGAGCCTCTTTTTGGGGGTTTGCCAGTCATTGCTGGCGATCTCTGCATCTCAGACTGTAATTATTGCCATCTTAGTCTTTCCCTTTTATGATATTCTTAATGGTTTAACTGCCGTGACAACAGTAGGTAATTATCCCCATTTTATCAGTGTGGAAACTGAAAGATTAAGTGACTTGCCTAAAGTCATTCCAGTCACTGCCAGAGCTGGGAGAACTCATGCTCCTAGATTCAAAGTCCAGGGTGGAGCCTGGCATGCATTTGTGTACAGGGGACACCAATGATTGTGCTTGCACAGTGGTAAGTGCTCCAGGAAAAGGGAACTTTGGCAGCAAATCAGGTTCAGAGATGACAAGCTGAAAAATCTTTGTAAAACAAGCTGCAGGGAATGTTTCAACCCTGTAGCGCCAAAACTGTGATTTGCCCCAGATATTACGGGGGGAAATACATCAATCTACCCTGCACTGAATGTGGCATGTGGCACTTCTTGGAAGTTGCAGGGAGGAAGTAAAAATTAGGCATGTAATAATGGGGAGTTAGCTTCATCTTAACTAGCATCCATCCTATAAGTCTTTACATTGTGAAAGTGCTGTACACTTAACTAAGTTAGTGCTGTAATGAGATGACCAAAGAACCAGTTTTGAAAAGCTACTCACAGCTTTAGCATGTGTTGCTTTCCTGTTTTTTTCCCCACATAGAGGCACTGCAAGAGGGAGTCTGAGTCCATGTAGCTAGTAACTCCACCTCGTAGGGAGATTACTATGACCCTCAATAGAATGCGTCTGGCAAAAAAACCCAAACCAAAACAACCCCCCCCCAAAAAATTTAACCCCCCCCAAAAACCAAGTAACACAAAAGTTGAAAGCAGGAAGAGATGTGGCAGACCTACACATTGGCCTTTTTTATTTGATCCCAATCCTCCATTCCTGCTTTTTAACTATTCCTCTTAATCCTTTTTTCTCTTTTGTCACAAAAGAATGTGTAAAAATGTATTCATGGTCTGAACTTCAGTAATCTTCTCTTGTAACTTGATCTATAAGATTTTTCTTTTGTTCAAGAACCCATTCTTTCTCCATCTATTTCTTTCTCATTTCAAATACTCAGCACTGACTTAAGGAGGCCAAATTCTAAATGGATGTTCATTGGCAAGAGGCTGTTCCAAGAAACTTGCAAGTGTTTAAAATGCTGGTGAGTAAAGCCACACTGTGGAAATTTTCTGAGCCATGGACTGTTTTACGCCAGAACACACGCTTCAGTTTAGGCATGGTGGTGTTGTCCTAGCAATCCTTAGCATCTCGCTGCACTTCTCAGCTGTAGCTCAGTGTTAGCCCAGATGGGGAAATGAGGCACAGATTACTTGCTCGTGCTCTAGCTGCTTTTGTATAGGCTAATTTATCTACCAGAGACAGGTACCAGTTGATAGTTGGGGGGCACAATTTAAAGGTTCTGGGAGGCCACCTGACCACCCCATATGTCACCTCTGCTGCCCACCCATCAGCCATTTGCATGCTTTCCTGGCCAGCACCCCAGGAAAGCCCAAGACCCTCCCACACAGGGCGCTGCCCAAGCCACCCAGAGCATCTCTCCGTGTCTCAGATAAGCGCTGGAGGGGGGTGAGAGGAAGTGATTTCCAGCCTGTTCCGGCCCCAAACTCGCAGGGTCTGCAGAAGGCCCCTGGGCAAAGACTTAGGACCCTCTTTGCCCCTCACTGTGCCGCTTGGCATGGGCTGCTCTGTTCCCTAGGCTTTGTGAGTGAGGCAGCAGCCACATGTGGTGCTGCTCCTCCTGCTGGTGGTGCCCTCCCTTGCTGAGCCACCTCCAGCTGGGCTCCACAGCTGCTGAAGCCCCTGCAGAGCCCAGCACCTGCAGCTAGTTCAGGGAAAGTGGGGGTGGGATCTGCTGGTCCCCCCCCCAGCTCAGCTCCCCACTGCTGGGCACTGGCAGTGGCTCTGCCCCGCTTGCTCCAATGGCCCCAGTGTGCTGCCCACCGGGATGGTCCCTCCAGGGAGTGCCCTGGGACTCAGCTGCTCCTGCTGAGCCCCTAGGACTGCGATGGCTCTGACCCGTAAGCCCCCCCAGTGCTGGTGGATGCCTGGCTAGAAATGAAAGGCAGAAAGCTGGGGGGAGGAGGGGCAGGCCACCTCTGTTATCTACCATAAAATGTTTACAAGACAGGTGTACCTTAAATATGTATCATCACTTGACATAGGTTCTACAATGGATTGTGCTGAACTGCACTGTCCTCAGCTGTAGCCTTCATTGGCAGGGAAATGGATTAGAGGATGTAACTAGTGTTAGAACTATAGCCACGTCGCCTTGTCCCATAATGCTTTGGGGGAAGAGGGAGGAGTATTTTTACTTTCTAGAAGGCAGTTAAAAATATTAACTAGTTTTAAAAGATTTACAGAAAAGTAAACTGAGATGGCCATTTGCTAAAAACTAACTAAGCCACACATCTAACAGATGGCTAAACAGAAGCAGGTCAGCCAGCAAAAGCTGGAAGCTGACTCTAGCTGAACATTGTGTCCATGGCATGAAGAATGCATCTCTTGGCATTGTCTCTTCTCTTTCCTCCTACCTTTGTAATTCACTATGTAGTTCCTTTGTGTGTCTGGCCTCTAATAGCAACACTTGTGTTTTGGCTTGAAAGAGTCAAGTCAGATACTTTGGCAAGGTGTAAAGAAAAATACAGTTCTGTGCCAGAAACTATTTCATCTGAGCTGCAATCAGAAGTGGAAATCCTCTAGATTCTTAACATGAATTATAGGTTGATTTTTGCCTGTGAATAGAGCCAGCTTTTTAAAACAAAACAAACTATGATTAGGAAGTGAATAAGGCAGTAAAAATGTCTCTTAAAAGGGAGGAATAGTTAACCCGGGAAGTCCTAAGCAATAAACAAGAACTGGCTATAGCTAACAAAGTGAGCTAGTTTTCAGCTGTGTTCTCAAGACCAGAGGGAAAATGCCAGAAAAAAAAGCAAGACCAGAAGTCTTTAAGCCACCCCATCTGAACAAACCCTGGGTAAAAAAGTCCAACGAAAGGGACAGCCCGAGCATGGAGGAGCTACAACTTAAAATCCACCAAAACCAGCCAGACTGACTACATTAACAGGCTCCCTGAAGAACTGAGTGGAAGGCGAGACCATACCTTTGTTATGTCAAGGTTAATCATGTGCAACCTGAAAGTCACTTAGAACTTGTCTTCACTGCAGTTAACTCGCGTGTTGCCCCTAACTGTCCACACACAGAAACCCTAAATTTGAGGGTGGTGATGTTTTAAACTAGAGTTGGCTGGCCTATCAGGAACTGCACTACAGTCTGAGTCTGGGAGTGGGCGATACTGAGACTTGGTGTAGGGGTGATGAGAGAGATGGCTTCAGGCTGAGAAGGAAAGTCCTGGGGATTCCTACTTGCTGCTCCTAGGCCCAATCCTGGGCCTCACCCTGGCAGCTCCAGCCTTGCTGGGGCCTGCTCTTCCTTCCCTCGCCCGGACATGAGCAAATTTAAATATTTCCATTGCAGGGGCACTCACCCCTCTGGCTAGAGTTGTAGTACAATTCTAAGGTAGCTGGTCATCCAATCACCACTGCAGCTGGAAGTTTGTATCACACTGTGGCTGCTCTCTCTTGGGCTAAGCTAACACCAGAGTCGTCGACTCGAATTAACTCTCCCGTGAAGACAACCGTAGAAGCTTACACTATTGTAGAATATGGATAGCTGTGTCACGTACAGCAGGGCAGTCATTACGCTTGTGCTTGATACTCTGTACGAAATCCTTCTAGATGAAAATCAAGATCCTGACAACAAAACCCCAAAGGTCTAGTGCTCTGTAGGGACCAGTAGCCCTGAGAGAGTGGGGGGCAGGGCCACAAGGGTGCAATCTCCCAGCCAACCCAGAGAGATGCGTTTTGGAAAAGTGAATGATCAGGCCAAATTCTGAACCCGTTCCCAACACCCACCCTGTGGTGGAGAACGCCACATTTATGGGGCTGCTGAATAGATGTGGTCAGGAGAGGTACAGGGGCCATGAGGAAGCCAGAGCTGGTGCTGAAAGACCAGGGCCCTTGCAGTGTCATGAGGTTTGTGAATGGATTCAATTCTTTCCACTGAGAGGTAAACTCTGTCCATCCACCCCAAAGCAATCAATGAGAAACTCCATGAAGAGTTTCCTTAGCCCACTCCTGCTTATTTTACCAGGGGAGTATGCAACCTGACTCTTGGTTACAGATATTACACATTTACATCAGTTACTTAAGATGAAGTTATTTGGCCGTTAGTTTAAAACTATTTGACAATTGTCTTCTGGTACCAATTGTTACACATTTAGCATGAGGCTACAAAGAAAACACCCAATCCAATGTATGTTTCATATACATATTTATATATATTTCATGTACAAAGTTACATTCTGAACCCCAAGGATTCAATAGAAATAAATACTGAAATAACTACACTGCTATATGAGCTTTCTTGCTCACAGAAAAGCCTCAGATTTTAACAGACAGCAAGTTGAACGCTGTAGTATTCATCTCCGATTACAGAGGCAAGTAAAATTCAGCGTAAAGTGTCTAACAGACAAAACTGTCAAATTACAGACCATAAAATGTTTAAAATAGGTTTAAAAGGTTGAGAAATGTGCAACAAAATTAATAAAGGAAACTTTAATTTTGTTAGAGGATGGGACAGACATTTAGTGTATAGAAAAATGCTCTGAGGTGCAACATATGTCGTTACAATATGGCATAACCCTGTTAGAAAAAATATTTAACTTCCGCATAGAGCTGTATTTTATTTTTTTTTTACTGTGTGTCTCATTTTACAGACGAGGGTCACTTACAAGACCCCAGCTCAACAGGGTCACTTACAAGAGTGCTAAATCAGGTTTAATCCTTTGGTAACTTTTATAATACTCACATGGAAATAAATATTCAGTTACACACCATTTTAAAGACATACGTTCTTTAGAACAGTTAGTATAATAAAACAGATTTAACATTTGTTTGTTACTAAGGCAGCCTATGATAAAGTGTCTACACTCTGCCAGCTCTATCTGATCCAACGCAGGAAGACCTTTACAAGAAATTAACAATACAGCAGCTTATAGAAGTCATTTTACCTTTATCATGCAAACACACTTATCCAGACAAGTACTGTGCTGCATATTTTGTGCTCGAAATGTTTTCAAACTATTAACAAGCTGTCGCGATCAAGAAATCCATTCCTATTTATAGGGCGTTTAAACCACAAGTCTGTGATGCATAAACACATTCTTGAGATTTAGATTTTTAGGAGTTTGTCATCTTGATGCATGGGGGTTTTGCGTGCTTTACCCACCTTTCAAAGTGATCTGGAATTTAGACATCCCAGTGCATTGTGAGGAGAATAAGTACGCCCTTAACCTACTGTTCCTTAGAACAGGGGATAAATTTTAAAATGAAAATGCAGAGTAGTGTGCAACCCCCTCTTCTACACCCACAGTTGTACTGTAGTGACAGGCAGTGTTTCCTTTAAAACCCCTCCACTATTGGACAGACACTTCTGTCTCTCCAGCCGTTTGCAAGAGCTGGTCCATTGAAGTGAATAGAATGGCACAGTGTACCAGATTGGGCAAAAAAGACTAGGTATGCACTTGCCAGACATATCTGCTCTATTTGACAGCAGTGAAGCAGTTCAGAGAAACAGTTCATTAATAATTACAAATAAAATGCTATACAAGATTTAAGGAACAGAATTGTGCGTTCGTTCTGAGAATACGTGAATGTGAAAATCCATTGGCGCGTAATGCTTGTAGAATGTTTTCCAAATAGCCAATAAGTTAAATTTAAAAGGAAAGATGGCAGGAGGAGCAATAAAATTGCACCAGTTGTAGTGATGTTTGCATCACTGTTAAAGTTTAGTCAGCATTTTTCTCAGACACCAATTTCATGAGATATAACTCAAATGTGCTTGAAGTTCAGCATACAAATCTAAATATATATATTTTTAAATAGGGCTTTCTTATAACAATGTTTAAGACGGTCTGATTTTATGTACTTTTTTTTTTTGGTTTAAGTTCCCAGATTTCATATTTAAGCCAAAGCAATTCAAGATTGATTTTAAAAATGAAAATTTGGAAAGTGATTTGTGAATAACACTCATCACGTTTGGCATTCTGGAGAGAAAATACACTACCAAGGTATTAGGCATTTTTAATAAGGATTTTTACTACATAGCCTATGTCCTAAATACATATTTACGAGAGTGGAACAGTTGTGTACAAAATATGCTGTTTAAAAAGTATTTATACATATAAATCTAACCAATAGACCTGAATGGAGTTTTTCTGGTTTATCAGATATGATATGCATTTGAAAAAAGCTGCCTAAATATATATTTACACAATAGACCTCAGCTAAATGTGTTCTTTTAAAAAATTAAGAAAAATATATAAACATGTTTGCCTGATAGACCAGAACTGCTCCTATTGCATAAAAATGTTTAGGCAGTTTTAAAAAAAGTTTGTCTATATTTATTCCTTTGAAACTGTTCCATTCCGTCACAGATTGCTCAGACAGTCCCAGTCTTTTGGGGATACGTGCTGAATGTTCAGATTTAAAAAAATGTCTGTTTTTCAGAGACTAAATTAAGGAACATCCTGGCTAAGAGTTATACATTTTACAGAAACTCTATAGAAAGGGTTCAACTCAGTTTTGATACCAACTCAGGAAATTCAAAGCAAAAGGAAGACACTCAATCCTGAACTCACTCTATTGTGGTTAAAAAAATATATGGTGAGTAGACAGAATGTCCGCCTTGATATTAGACTCTCCTGGCTTCTGTCAGTTAATTCAATCTTCATGTTACTTAATCTGTTAATGTGTTTTTCTTCTCTCTAAATAACATAGTATTTCACTACCTAACCAGGGGTATGAAACTAACAATTATGTGTTTTTTGCCTAATTACAGAGCTGAAGTTCCTTTGCAATTTCATTTGGGCAGAATGTATTTTCTTTTTTGTAGTCAGTTCTCTTGCTCTGTTTGAGGTCTCTAACCTCCATAACAGTTACTCATGAGTTTGACTAGCTAGGCAGAGAAGATTGCTCTAGGGTCTAAGAAAAGATATATGGATTTAAGTCATGAAGAAAATGAATGTATCCCCTGCTCAAGGATTTTACAACTTTTCAGTTTTATAATCATCCCAATGTCTAAGTGTCCTTTGGAAATTACTGAGATGTTGCCATTTGACAAGGAAAAAGTGAGAAGACTGTTCTCCAAACTATTCGTTATTGAGGGTAGCAGTTCTCAAACTTTAGAGTTCTTCAGCAGTCAAACATGAAACTTTATTTAAATATTGTTGTTTTAAGTTCTTCTATACAATCCCCTCTTTCCCCAGAAGTTTTGATGAAAACCACAAACAAAACTGTATACACTATATAAACAAGATTTGTCAGGTTTGAAAATAAAAGTTAAAATTTACAATTCACTTTAGCCCTCACTGAATGTAGACATGAATCTTGATAATTCATCTGATATTAGTTTGTCAATGTTATAATACACTGGGAATAACTTTGCTGTTTCACTCAATATGTTGTGCAGATAAATTAATCTCAGTTGTAATGAAGTTTAACTCAATTAGTGATAGAGAGTGACACTAGCAAAAGAAGTGAACTACATTAGATTGTTGTGGTACAGTAAACTGTCTGGATTGCTTACCAGTGGTCACCAGTTTTGAGAAATGAAACACTGATTTTTTTCATTATACTGATCTTACCTATGTAACACTGGTGCAGTAAAACAGCACAAGCTAATTCCTGTATTGTTACGGTCTGACAGATTTGCAATATAAAGTTAAACAGCAAAGAAATGCTTCAACACCATGTAGTGAAACAGATTCCGCAAAAATAAAAAACCAAAAAACATGCAGAAGCCTTTTTTCAGTCTCCAGCTGCTTCTTAGTGGGTTCACTCATTGCCATACATTACTTGCCACACTATCAGGTGACTCCTCTCAGCTTTGGCGACAGAAGGTTCAAGTTGCAGAGCTTCCCCAAGAAGTTCAGATTCCCCACCTTCATCACCTGAGAAACGACAACTTAGATTCAGCTGAACATACCAATGAAAATAAACTGGTCTTAGCACTATACACCAGGAAGGGTCAGTGTGGTAACAGGCAAGAATACACAATAAAAGACCGTTGCCATCTGCCTCTAGAGCCACAGCAGATTCAAAACCCTTAACAAAAAAAACTAAGTTAGCAAGCTGGAAACTTGCACTACAAATATTCCACAATAGTGCATTCTGAAGACCATATTTATTAATACTAGCCCTGGCCTAAGTTAACTGTAACTGATAAATGTCTCATTTCATTTATTTTCTGCTAATCTAAGGTTTGATGCTAGGGTACATAAAGCAAAGTAGAAAAGGGACACAACGTTTACCCTGCATATCACCCAAGCAGAAGTGTTGACATGAGTGGGACTGCAACAGAGAGGAAGAGCTTGCAGACATACAAGCCAAATAAACAGAGCCAAGCATCCGGATACATAAAATGCTTCTCTGACCTAGGAGTAGAAACTGAATGCAAACTGTCACCATGAAATGTTAATGTAATCTGTACAGAAGCTGTAACACTTAAAGTCTGCTGTGAATTCTTTAGTCTTTCCTCTCTCATGACTTGTTCTCATTTTAACTGCTTCACACCATTAGTTTGTCTCACAACTCAACCACTGTACCTCAGTCCTAACCTGCATTAACCCCCCAGTGCTGCACGGATGCCCTTGAACAGAAACCAGTTATGGCAAAACAAGTGATTTTGCAATACGTATGAATAAATGGAGGTTTGGCCTAGACCACTTGAACTACCCTCTGAAGTCTGTTTACAGGTAACAGGCCAACACACTAACCCACTACAGCATATAGCCCTCACTGTAGCTTGTATGTGACATCTGTACAGAAGAGTTTTAATATATCCAGGTGATGTGGGAACATGATGAAAACATTAGAAAGGCTTGAAATGGTTGTCTGGGTAGGTTAGACTGATTAAATCGAAGTATGACTTAGGAAGCTAAACATTGCCTGCATCTTTAGATTGATCTTCAGTTGTATGTTACTGTTTTACACCAGATAGTAGTGTGCTACAAAATTGCGCTGTCTTCATGGAATTTGAGAAGATTTTTTGACTTTATATTAGAGAGATGTAAAAAAGTGCTGGAAGTGAAGCAGTCAAAACTAGATCCATCAATCATGAGATTATCAGCCACACTTTTTCACTAAATTCTCCATTTGCAGGGCAGTACATTAATTTTTTACTTTGATTTGATTTTATAATTTTGGCCAGAAGGGGCAAGGGGTTGTACATTGTTAACTGCTTTGTAGTGGTTACACCTATTAACTCTTACGCTTCTCATTCATGTATTTCTTTCCTAAAGCAAAGGCTTTTGATTAAGTAAACTCTTGTTTATATGGTAAACGTACACCAAGTCAATACAGGTTGGATCAATGCAAGTGTGTTACTGGAACAACAGGAACCTTTACAAGCTTCTGTATGAAAAAAAGGGCAAGTATATATCTGAACTGATTTTTCCTTTTTTCTTATAAAGGAAACTTGAACATTTTTCTGGACAAAGACTCATGTAATCTTTAAAAATACAGTTTAATATAAATTAAGACAAGGGCACATGCTCCAGCAATGTAAGATATTAACACAAAAGGACTTAATTCCTTGTTGTCAAAGTACTCCAAGAAATACAGTAACATGACTCATGGCTTGAATGAATATTTGTATGCAGATTGCATTAGCCTTGACAAAGACTTAACTAAAATCTTTTTGTTTTATCCATCTCTCCTCCACTTTTCCACAGCCCGAGTTCATATGTATCACTGACTTATTTGCCCATTAATAAAAACAGGGCTTTGGAGCGGAGCCCGGAGCTGAAGCAGCTCCGAAGCAGTGGAGCTGCAGGTTTTTGCCTGGAGCTGGAGCAGAGCCGGAGCACAGCTCCAAGGAAGACTTCTGCCACTCCCCAAATAAAGTCCTGTTTCTTCTAGCTTAGGTAGTGTAGCTGCATTTCAGAAGTGGGTGAGTGAAGGGATTCCTAGATAGTTAATATATGAACTACAGTGTATCTAAATGTATGAAAGCATTCTGAAATCCTTCTCGATGAAAGGCATTAAGACTAATAACTCATTCTCGCAAAGAACATGGTTACAGTTTCAATTCGGTCTTATATTAAATCCATGCAGAGCTAATATTTATCCAAACAAATTTAGATACCAGAAACATTCATAAATTACTGTCCCCTTCCTTAGAAGCCTCATAACAGATTTAGCTTTTAAATGGGAAAATAGATCAAGTCATTAACTATCATAAAGCACTTTTACTGCATTATACAAAGGTAATGAAAACACATTTTGCAAGATCCAACTTCTTACCCATCCTGAAGTCAATATAGCCCTCTCCTCCACTTATCACCAACATAGATTTTAAGGGAGTTTGGCTGAAGAATTCTTGGGCAGATTTATCACCTGATAGTTCTGCTCCACCACTGTTGGCTGGGCAAACAACTTGACCTGTATTTCAGAAAAAAAACATTGTTTTTATTCAGCACCTTGAATATGAGAACTCTTCAAGTAACTGATTAGAGACTAATAGTGCAGTGGCTTTGCTAGACATATATTTTATGGCCAACCATGCATTCAGCTACTCGCAGCCTTGATGCTAGACCCCATTAGCAAGAGACAGAATGCTGGCCATGCTAAGATTATTCCCTAACTCTTTAAAGAGATGTGAGATATAAAGGTTACTTACCTGTAACTGGAAGCTCTTTGAGATGAGTGGCCCCTATCTGTGTTTCACATGTGGGTATGTGTGCGTACCACGTGCCTGAGACTGGAAAATCTTGCAAGTAGTGTCTGTTGATCCACGCCTGTGCCCTGGAGCTCATCATACTCAGCACTCAGGCTATAAAGAGAGGAGCGGATGGACCGCCTCTCCGGTTACTTCTCTGCTTTAGATCATGACAGGATTCATGGTAGAGGAGAAGGAGGGCAGGTAGTGAAATACAGATAGGGACCATACACCTCAAAGAACCTCCAGTTACAAATAAGTAACCTCCATTTCTTCGAGTGCTGGTCTCTATGTGTATTTCACACAAGTGACAGGTAAGAGGTAGTCAAATAGGAGGGGGATGCGAGGATGCACACAGTGCAGATGTCTGTAATACTGCCATTTCAAAGGCTGCATCTTCAGAAGAGGCTTGGACTAAAGTGTAATGAAGGTGTAGCTGGAGCTCCTGGTTGTTGCCTTACAAGGCGTCCAGCATAGGCATTTCTTGAAGAAATACCACTGAGATTGCCTGCGCTCTAGTGGAATGGGAGCTCACCTCATCCAGGGAAGGGAGATGCGCTGATATCAAAGGAGCATACAACCAAAAATCCACTTAGTCTCTGAGTGGATACCACTTGTTTGCATTCTTGCTCTGTTATAGCAAGTGTCTTGGCATTTTTTTAATTGATTTCGTACTCTGCAGGTAGAACGCTTTGCAAAGAATACTGGTAAGTTAACGGATTGATTTATATGTAACTCTGAAATTACCTTGCAGATGAATTTCGGGTGGAGACGAAAATTTCTTTATGAAAAAAAGCATATAGTAGGTCAGCCAGAAGTGCCCACAGCTTGCTCACCCTCTTGGCTGACATGATGGTGACAAGGAAGACAACTTTCATGGATAAGTGGGACATCGAGCATGTTTCCAGTGATTCAAAAGGTGGCTTGGTAAGCAGTGAAAATATAAGATTGAGATTCCTTTGCAGTGTTAGCTTCACTACTGGTGGGAAGGTCCTAGTGAGACCCTTCAGGAATCTGGTTGTTATTAGGTGAATAAGGATAGAATAGCCCTCTACTTGAGTATGGAAGACATTGACTGGTCCCAGGGAGACCTGCAGGGAGCTAAAGAACAGGCCCAACTTCATGAGAGCAAGGAGGTAATCTAGAATAGCAGGAATACCTGCTGTTTCTGGAGATAACTGATTTTGTTGCACCCAAGGAGAGAAACGTCTCCATTTACCTTGATAGCATTTTCTGGTGGAGAATTTTCTGTTGTGGTTGAGAATGATTTGAATGGTCTCTAATGTGAACACTCCAGGTCTGACACCCATCCAAATACCAGGCCATACGGTGAAGAGGGGATATCTAATCCTGCCATTCACTTGAGTTAGCAGATCTGGGAAGGGTCATATATGATGGGAAGATGGGTTGATATGTGCAGGAGGGTCCAGGAAACCAGAAATACCTAGGCCAGTTAGCACTTTGTTGTGATGAATCTTCTATAGAACCTGTTGTAGCAGTGGAATGGGAGGAAAAGTGTACCTCAGGTGGTCTGTCCGGGATAGTAGACGGGCACCACTCTTGGGAGTCCCAACTTAGTGGCTGCTCTGGAGCAATACATGTTGGGTTTCTTGTTCGTCTGGGAGGCGAATTGGTCCCAAGATGGCAATCCCCACTGAGTGATGATTTCATTTAGCATTGAATTGTGTATCTCCCACTTGTGGTCAGTGGAGAAGTGCTTGCTGAGACTGTCCACCTCCGAGTTTTGTGCACCTGGGAGGTATGTCACAGAGTGTGATGTGATTCCAGATACACCAGTTCCCTAAGAGGATCAACTCTATGCACAGAAGAGATTTCATCCCTCCTTATTTGTTTATACAGAAGACCGTCATCAAGTTGTCCGACATCATCTGGACATGTCGGGATCGTGTATGTGGGAGGAATGCATTGCAGGCCTGTCTGGCTGCTCTTAGTTCCAGACTGATGGGCATTCTGGCCTCTGAAGGTGTCAACGTACCTTGTGTTGTGTGGTCACCCATGTGGGCTCCCTAGCCTATGAGGGATGCCTCCGTGATTATGATTGTGTCAGATGTGGGAGGAAGGTAAGGGACTCCAGCACGCACTTGCTCTGGGTTCATCCACCAGGCAAGGGAAGCCCTGACATTGGTGGGGACTGTCACTTCGGTATTCATACTGTGTCTTTCAAGTAAAAATACCAAAGCCAGGCAATTAGGCAATGGAGATAAAGCCTGTCAAACAGCATTAAGTATAAGAGACCATGTTGCCTAGTAGGGAAAGACAGACCTTGACAGTAGTTGGAGGTCTGTGAGTGATGTCTTATCAGGCTGCTCATGACCTCGAATCTGTCCATAAGGAGGCATGCCCTTTCTGAGGTCAAGGCTAGGATCGCTCCTATTAAGTCTACGGTCTGAGAGTCAGTAAACTTCTCTGTGTTCATGCAGATTCCCAAAGATGCCAGGCAGGGCCGGCTCTAGCTTTTTTGCCGCCCCAAGCGGCGAAGCAAAAAAAAAAAATTAGATAGATAGATAGATAGGCACATTCGGCAGCAGCTCTATTGTGCCGCTTCATTCCTCGGCAGCCGGTCCTTCCCTCCGAGACGGAAGGAGGGACCCGCCGCCGAAGACCCAGACATGCCGCCTCTTTCCATTGGCCGCCCCTTTCCATTGGCTGCCCCAAGCACCTGCTTCCTTCGCTGGTGCCTGGAGCCGGCCCTGATGCCAGGAGGCAAAGCAAAGATGAACTTTGCAGCTGGATCTTCCTGTTTGGAGCAAGTCCACATCTCGGAAGATGGTGTAGCAGTTTTGTCTCATCTGTGCCACCTCCACTGAGGAGACCTTTGTGAAGACCCTGAGTGTTGTTGCCAAACAAAACAGGAGTACCTGGAATTGGTCATGTTCCTGTCCTATTAGAAATCTGAGAAACCGTCTGTGCCATGGGTGAACATTCACATGAAAGTAATCATCTGTCATGCTGAGAGCCACAAACCATGTGTCTTCTTTCAGAGATGAAATTATCAGTGCCAACATAACTATGCAGAATTTGTAAATAAAAATATTTAGTTGATGCAAATCAAGAATGGGCCTCCATCCTTTCTTGGGAACTACGAAATATGAAGAGTAGAACTCTTTCCCTTGATGTTGAGGTGGCACTTGCTCGATAGCCCCTCACTCGAGGAGAGTGTCCACCTCTTGTCAGAGGATCTCCTCATGAGACTTATCCCTAAAGAAGGGCTGGGAAGATGGTTTGTGGGGAGGCAGAGAAAGAATCTTGACAGGGTAGCCAAATGAGTACTACATATGATCCATTTTTGTCCATGATTATAGCCCTCCAGTTGTGGGTGAATAATGCTGTGCAGGAAATGGCATCTGTGATGGTTCGCAACTCCTGAGTGTTCCATCAAAAGTAACCTTTACCTGGTGGCTGAGGTCAGGTGGCTGACACTGAGGTGGATGGAGTTGCATATCTTGGTCTTTGCAACTTCTGCCACTTCATATTGGTCAATGACAGAGAGGCTGTGGAAGAAACCTTGGTTTATATACCGGTTTATGGTAGGTCTTCTTCCAGACCAGGGTATACATGCACAGGAAGCAGAGGCTTGTCCTGGAGTCTTAAAAAGTGTAAAGACTCATCTGTCTTTTTGTCAGAGATTAGTTCTATCAAATATTAGGGGGTAGCCGTGTTAGTCTGGAACTACAAAAACAACAAGGAGTCTGGTGGCACCTTAAAGACTAACAGATTTATTTGGGCATAAGCTTTTGTGGGTAAAAATCTCACTTCTTCAGATGCATTGAAGAAGTGAGGTTTTTACCCATGAAAGCTTATGCCCAAATAAATCTGTTAGTCTTTAAGGTGCCACCAGACTCCTTGTTAGTTCTGTCAAAGGACAACCTTGATGGTGTTTGGGGACCCCCGAAGAGGGAAGCCACAATTTATGCCTCAGTACTATTGAGTTGCTATAGCTATAGATGCGACATCAGCCACATCAACTGTGGCTTGAAGTGAAGTTTTTGCCATGAGTCTACCCTCATCGACAAAGGTTTGTAATTGGGCTCTTTCCTCCTGCGGAATTCATCTTTAAGCTCCAAGAACTTTAAATAGTTCATAAAATCACGCTTTACTAACAGGGCCTGGAAGATAGTGATTCTAAACTGGAGACTGGTTGATCTGAACACTTTCCTCCTAAGAAGGTCAAGATGTTTAGTGCCCTTGTCCACAGGGGGCATCTTGTTGCCTGGATCTTTCCAGGGCTGTTTGTACTACTGGGGAACTGGGGGCACGGGTGAGTGAATACATATTCTGCCCCTTTTGGAGGGACATATCTCTCAGCTATTTGGAGAACAGGTGTGTATGATGCAGGTATGCGCCATATCACTGTGGCTAGCTGCAGAATAGTCTCATTTACTATGAGCGCTATGTGACTGGGTCCAGTGGTTTACAGTATGTCCAAGAACTTATGCTCTGTGTCATGAGCTTCCTCAAGTGGGATCTGAAGTTCAGTTGCCACCCACTGCGAGAGGTTTGGTATTGTCTGTGGGTATCAGGTGGGGATGGGGTGATTGCTTCATCGGGGGAGGAGGAGATGCCTGCCAGTACCCTGGTACCAGTAGATCCAGCTCAACGTTGTCTTCCTCCTCCATATATGCTGGTGGAGACAGTTGCTGTTGCCTAGGAGAAGAGGGCTGGTGAAACTCTTGGATGGATCCAGGGTGTTGTGCATCGTGATCCATGGACCACATCAAGGCCAGTATGATGGTTTGAAGGCTAGTTGAGGGAGAATCCCGAGGCATCAGGTACTAGCAGTTGCTGGGAGGGTAATCATCTGGTCAAAGAATGGATTCAGGACAGTCTAGAAGCCCTGTCTGGTCCTTTGTGGAGGCAATGGTTTGTCCTGAATATCAGATTTAGCTGACGAATCAGTCAGATCCGGTTCCATCTGTGGTACTGTAGATGCTGGTGGATGGAGACACCAGCTTGTGGACAGAGCAGGAGAGTAGCTCTTGTTCAAGGTGGATCCTTTTCTGGTGTTGAAATGTCCCTGAGAAGGACTGGACCTGAAAGCAGAGCAGATTGTGGCTATGGGAGGGCGAAGATATCCTCCAGGGAGGTTAACTCTCAGTCCATCCTGAGCATGAGGAGTCCCAGTAGTTGGTACCGTCGGAACAGGTACATCCACAGGTTTAGTAGTTGGTGGGTCCTTATGAGATTGGGCTGGTACCCAGTTGGAGAAGAGTCCCATTTGGAGCTCTTGGCCAGTGCTGGTGATGCCTATTTTTTGGCTTACTAGCTGGCACTGAATTGGTACCATTGGATCCTTGCGGTCAGGAGGATTAAGTGGATCTAAGTCTTAAGGACCTGAGTGCGAGAACTCACCCAATCTGGAAGGAGTCAGAAGAGATCCTCTCTTGGGAGCAGACCTGAAAGGGATCTGTTTCTGTGTCAGTATCCATTACTTTCATGAGAAGCTCGAGACAACAGGTCTTTCGTTTTATCAGATCTGGCCTCTGCTTTGGAGCTCGTGCTCAGAGTGGAGATGCTTGAGGGCTGAGGCCAATGTATTGGGGGGGGTGTCTCCCCAGTCTGGATCCGACTGGGGTCTCATGGCTTTCTACATAAGGTACTTGCTCTCATCTTACTTGGGCCTGGGGAGAGGAGCAGCAGCAGATACTGCACTTGGAGGAGATATGGGCCTCCCCAAGGCAGCAAAGACAGCACTGGTGGTCATCACTGGCCGAGAAGGAGCAAGGCACAGAAAACAATTCTTGAACCCCAGAATTCTGGGCATAGTCCTTCCCGTAAGGAGGGAAATAGAGAGGGTCCCTGAAGTGAGAAAAACTAATTTACACTAATTATAAAGAGACTACCAAAACCACTAAAATCTATATGCCATTATGTTTACAGATAAAGATCCTGCAAAGTTAGCTTCAGACACAGAGAATTCCAACTCAGGCCATGTGGCAATAAGAAGGAACTGGAGAGGCAGTCAGTTTGCACCTCCCTTTATACCCTCAGTACTGAGCATGGCAGGCTCCAGGGTGCAGGTGTGGACCAAGAGACACTACTTGCAAGATTTTCTGGTCTCAGGTGCATGTGTACCCATCTGTGGAAAACACATAGGGACCAGTGCTCATAGAATTTCAACTTCTACCTGAACAGTCCAATTGGACAGACAGAAAAAGACCTCTGTTTAACAGCTCACTTGTCAACTCATGCCTGCTGCTTCCTGACTGGTAGAGCTATAATGCTGACAGTAAACTTGTTGCTAAATAGGAGAAGAGAAATGGTCTAAGGCAAACTGGAATACCAGTGAATAAATAGTCTCTTTCTAAGGAACATCTAATCCAAACAGGTTCAGTTTCTCATGAAAGGCTTGAAGCAAGACATGGGTAGACTATATTTGCACATATCTTGTGTTTTAACCCCTCATGTTTTAGGGACAGGAAAAATTGATGTAGGTTACTTGATTTTAGGTAGCAATCATTTGCTTACTGGAAATTAAAGAATGCAACCAGTCTAGTTTGGTTACTAGACACTTAAATGTAAAGCTAATTCCGTTTCAGTACAACATTTAAATCCACTTTCAACAGAGACTTTAGAAAAGAGCAGAGCAATTGCAATTCTTTACATATCATCAAAGTACCGTCACCTTTTGAAGCAAATGATCTAACTTCTGCCTTCCTGGGGCCAACTTGTCTGTGCGCATGCACATTCAATAAGGGCATGCATCTGGCATTCTAGTTTCTAAAAAAGCGTGCTTGGCTTTTTGAACCGAGATTTTTTTTTACAATAGGAGCATTCTCTATCAATTGTGCTTCATTCATACAGAATGTTCCTTGATGACAGGAACTGGGCTAGCTAGTGCCAAATTCTTACATTACAGCTGTAATCATCTAGTTTTCATTTCACTACCTTTTTAATAGCGAAGTGCTCAAGTCCTCCCTTCTTCACCACTGCATGGCATCTCCTCCCAGATGAAAGCAAGGCATTTTCTCAACTACCGCCCAAGACCATTCTCATACCATTAAACAGGGTGGGGCTTTCTGAACTGAAATGCTGACCCACTGTCTCAGAAGCAAGGAGGTCTCCCTCCAAATGCACTATGATTTGAAGCCTAGAATCCTAACTCCATTTCTGAACATGAGGTTTTCCCCTCACATTGGCCTCGCCTGTCTCAACACTGCATCCACTGAGCAGAGATCTAAAAAAGGCAAAACCCCGCATTTTAAAAACAGGAATACAGAGCTTACCAGGTACTGCAACAAAGAATTTAACAGCATCACGGTGCCCATGGAAGCAAAGCTGTGCATGTGCCATTGAACAATATGGTATGAATGTTCCAGGAGTCACTTTATCACTGTTTTCATCCCCATATACACGTATAACACTCCCAGGACGGTTTCCAGAGCCTGCTGCTGTTTTATTAGCTGTAAAAGAAAAGAACAAAAATGTTTTCCACTTGAAATTTCAGTCTGTAGAAGTGGTTATTTGTTAAGTAACCTTATGGTACTATCTAAAAGCTAAAGCCAATTCAGATAAAATGGAACAGAAGGGCAGAAATGCCAATTCAGGACAGAGCTGGAAAGAAAAAATAAGACTGCATGCTTGGTTATTTGAAGTACATCACAAAATGGAGTAGGATTCTTATTCGTCTAGCATAATTGTCTTAAGATTTACTTTTTAAAAAACCACTAAATTCATAAGGGAAAAATATCTTTAATATATAATACATCTAATTGATGTCTCAATGAACAAATCCTAAAGCATTCAAATGTATAACAATTAAAATGTTAAAGGAAGATTTCCTTAGCATCTGTGATTATAGGGTATCCCATTGCCAGCACAAACCCCACTAAAAATAGTCAGCTGTGGGCATAAAGGAGCTACACCATTATAAACACGGTTTAGTTTTTGCTGGGGTGATTTAAAATCCACTGACAGAAAAGTGCTGCTTATTCATGCTAGACAGACAAGCCATCTCCATTCCAAAGACTATCAAAGGAGTGAAAGAAATGTGATTTGTAATGAGACAAAGTCAACGATGTGGATTAATGACAAAGTTATGAGATATGGTATCAAATTATTTGCTGGAAGAAAAACAAAGTCGGTATGAAAGTTCAGCTGCAACACAGGATGATACACTAAACTGCTGAGCAGATTGGTGGCCATTTAGCAAACATAAAACTGCTGCAATGCAGTAACTGAGTGGAAAAACATTGAGGAACATACAAAGGGTCAATCTATAGAAGTGGGAAACAGCCTCAAAGTGGCTATTAGAAGCCTGAAAATAGATTTTTGTTCAGGATCTGCACTTACCCCTCAGCCCCAGTAAACGTCCCTGGTGGAGGATTACAGCTAAAGTGAGAAAGGAGGAAAGGGGAAATGGATAGGTATGACAGTAGAGGAGAAGGATTAATGAGAACCTGCCACTCTCATATTTGAGTATTTGATAAGATAGAATTTTAGATTTTAGCTCCTAACTTAAGTTAAAAAACCTAGTTAAAGAAGATTCAGTAAAAGTAATCAAGAACAATATCTTGTTATATGGTTTCAGGATAAATGGTCAACGAAGGCCATGTCACTTTAAAGTGACATTTTAGTTACTGTTAAGTTATATAATTAAATAGTAAAGTTTCCCCTTTCTCTCTTTTCTTAAATGGACACTATCAAAACTGATGGGCAAAACAATGTATAATTAAACAATGTTTTAATATTTCTTCCTCACTCTGAAAAAAATCCATCAGCTCTAGAAAGTGATTACTATGCGCTAGATAAGATGTCCAGCTCCTCAACTCACCAACAGACCAAGGGGACGGAGTTTGTTTGTAGTTGTGTATGCAAGCAAGCTATGTGGTGTGTCCTCCTAATCATGAACATTTACAATGGCAGGGTACTGAAATTTACAAAATTCTGCCTACTCATAAGTACAATGCAGGGAGAGAAGCATCATTGTGTCCATGAACCAGAACATTAATAGACTTAAAATTAAGCCTACACCAGCATTGATAGGGTCCTTTTTTAAGTTCACAGTATTCAAAAAGGAAAATCCCCACCAAACTTTAAAAAACTGACTTTGCTACAAACTAAGTGCAACTATTTAATTTTTGGAAGCATGATTTAACTATTTATGTCTTTGCTCAATACACCCATGCAATGCAAAAAACAAACATTTATTTAATGGATGATCAATGTAATGGAACAGTATGAGAAACATAATGCATGTGCTATCAACAAAGGAATTAAAACATGAAGATTTACCACCAGCAAATTTAAAAGAAAGTTCTTCCTCAGGATTGATTTACAGTCAAACCTTAAAAACCTTATGCAGTAAGATGTTTAACATCACAATTAATACTATATTTAAAGTTGCCAGCTTTTCCTTTCAGAAACCTTTGTTCAAGCATTTTCTGTTATTAAAAGCTTTGATCCAAATTTCATCAGTGAAGTCTCTGGCAGGGAGCTCTTTTTTATCAAAATTTTAGGGAATGAATTAAACAGACGTTTGGGTTTCAAGACAAAATTGTCGTTCATAGCATTTAAGACTTGTTTCTGTTTGAATTAACTGGTTTATTTCTTGGTGGGGGGAGGAGGGGAGGTTGGTAGTTCTATTAGCCTTTATAAAGGCTAACTGCTTTTCCTAGAATGCAAGTATTTCATTTTTAAATGTACCACCAGCATATGGCAAAAGTTCACAACTTTTTAATTTTTTTAAGCATACAGACTTTTTGAATAACCAGTGTCTGAATTTTACCCACCACCTGAACTCCTCTATTTGAAGAATGTGGTTACAACTCATATGCCCTTGTGCAACGCCTTTAAAAGCAGCTCAGTTTCACTGCCTCTCTAGTCGTAGACACCAAGGAGACATTATCGGTTGTGTGATGGATTCTGAGAAAACAAGGCCATTTCGAATTGTGCTAACTATACCCTTACTGCCAAAATAAGTTTTAAAATGTGGAATTTAGAGCTCATGGGAAGTGCCAAATTGTCATGATCGAGAAGTTGAAATCCTCTATTCGCAAGCGGTGCATCACAGGCAGTGCTATCAAACGGACACAGATCACTGCCAATATCCCTACATTCTTTAAGGGTAGAAGTCCCAGTGTCCATTCAATCCATGGCATTCCAAAGGTGCCTTTTGGGATGAAGTGTTTTATATGGAGAGATGTCTGCTAGGAGATAGACCAGATGCTACCAATCCATTTTATGCAGGCTAAATAGCCCTCAGATATTTACTAACCTAG
This sequence comes from Terrapene triunguis, assembly GCF_002925995.2. NCBI lineage: Eukaryota > Metazoa > Chordata > Testudines > Emydidae > Terrapene > Terrapene triunguis. Next base: position 12,375,871 of record NW_020664543.1, on the reverse strand, counting down.
AGCAGATTCAAACCCGGAGATGAATGCATCTATATACTTTACCAAACCCATGGATAACACTTCATATTTTAGCCTTATTGCTACAGTAGTTTCATTTTTGGTATTCAGTTACAGACATTCATTCACATTTTACTTACTTTCTGTTAATGGAATGGAGATGATGACACCATTTCCTGTTCCCACCCACAAACGATTACAAGACACCATAAGAGCTGTGATTCTCACAAATGAGAATCCTAGTTTTCCAGTACCTAAAAAAATAAACAAGTGCTTCAGTAAAAATTCTGGGCACCAATAATAATCATCTGGATTTCTAGAGAGCTCAGAGCATTTTATAACGTCAACATCCACGTGAGATGGGGGAAATGTTCCCTTTTACACAGAACCAAGGCATAATGGTTGTGTCCAGAGTGTCACAATCTAGAGAGGGAACTCATGTGGGCCAATTTCCAGGCCTGTTCTCTAGTCTAATCTTGATTCTGTAAGGAATAAAATACTATACTGATAAACAGTTAATTTTAAAGACTCATGATTTTTTCATGCTGCACATTACAGTAAAATGCTTCTGGGTTTACAAGGCAAAGGCAGTGATCTACCCAAAACAAGGGATTTAACTTAAAGGCAAGTTCAAAGAGCTCTGACACCATATTTTTCCTGGCTAGTTAAAAAAACAATACTGTTTCTTGTTTAAAAAAAAAATTATACAGAAATAAATCTCAGACTAATTTTAAGCTATGTGGGGAAAAAACAAAATGATAGCAAAATCAGAAAACAGGTATTCAGTTTTATGAGAAGCAAATTATCTGAGGTTTTGCCTCAGTATTCTCCCCATATAAGTGCAAGGCAACTTTTCTAGGCAACCTACAGCCTCCTCCCACATTTACAGGCTGCAAAACTTAGGCCCAGTTCCAATCAGAAGTTGAGGGGAACTAGGAAGGAAAATCTCAGGGGCTTCATACACTTCTTCCCACTACCAGCTTGTCCTCCTAAATAGTTCTGAACTCCTAATGGCTGTCCGCAGTGTCCTTAAGATTAGGAGATTGAGCCAAAAGGACCATGATTCTCTATAGTCCGTATTAGACTGTTTGACTTGGACACTAGAATCAGAGGTGTTGGGGAAGTTAAATTCCATGCCACTGTAGGCTTTTGATGTCTTGTTTTAAGTTTCTTCTTTGGTTGAGACAAGCTGTTTGACCCATGGCAGACAAAAAGAAGATCTAAGTAGCAACAGGAATGAAAAAACACTATGGTTAATTTTATTACAGTCAGCAACTTACCTAGCATTTTGCTTACATAGGGTTCAATGTCCACATCTTGTAGATGCTGATATGTGTGCGCGTGATAGAGTCGGAGTGTGGAATCCAAACGAATAGAGACCCACACCCCATCACCCACCCAGGCCAGCTGTCTCACTTGGCTCTCTTTCCTTGGGTGTGCATCAAACGATTTCTATGGAAGATTGTACTTTGAATTAGATTGGTCACGAAAAAGACAAGATGATCTCTCTTCTCAACCAGATCTTATACATATTGGTAACTTTTCCCATAAACTGTCTACTAACCTCGCCTTGAGTGTTTTGTCAAGGCTTGGCAGAGTGTTGCCTCACAACATACATCTCTACAGTCATTTGCTATTACATCCCCATTTATGAGCCATTATAATCTACCAACCCTTCTATCTAGAGAGAGGGCGCGAGAAAGAGAGAGAGAGAGAGAGAGCGAGACAGAGAGATCATATATATTTATATTTTTGTTATTAGGTTCGCTGGTACAGTTTGAGACATTTGCCTAAAAAGTATTTGGCTCTTTCCACTGCTATCTGTCCTCTTGTGTACAATGAAATAAATATAACATACCAAATAATCCTGGAGCTACAAGATGCATGCCAACCTTCAACAATAAGCATTCGGATGAGGCTGCATCAATTCCTTCTAGTCTTCACTTCCTTTTCCCATGTATTGGGTAATAGATTGCAAGATGCTCTGAGCAAGGATCTTGGCCAAGATTTCCAGAGTGATTAGTGATTTTCGGAGCCCAACTTGAAAACACTTTAAAGAAACCTGGTTTTCTAGAGATGCTGAGCACTCAGCCTCTAAAAGTCAAGACCCTTTAGCGTGTTCTCAAGTTAGGCACCCAAAAACTAAAGCACCTAAAATCCCTAGTCACTTATGTTGGCTATTTCCTGTATATGAAACATGCCATGTACCTGTAGGGCACTGCAGAAACAACAGTATAGACCTCTAGGTAAATTTTAAGTTTGCTTGAACTAGATGGCAAATACCCTCCTAATACAACAAGTTAAAAAAATCCATCCCCTAGAAATAAAAGTATGGAAAGCCAAATCCTAGAAGAGGCTGCTGATGGAGGGGGGAAGACCACAAAATGCAGTGTGTTGTGCGCTCCCCCTCTAGGCATTGCAGCAGCTGGTTGGTTATCAGGTTTTATTTCACAGGATCTGTTCAGGGAGAGGAAGTGTTGGTGATGCAGATTCCACAAAAATTGATGTACAACCTCTACCCCGATATAATGCGACCCGATAGAACACGAATTCAGATATAACACGATAAAGCAGTGCTCCGAGGGGGCGGGGCTGCGCGCTCCGGCGGATCAAAGCAAGTTCAATATAACGCGGTTTCACCTATAACACGGTAAGATTTTTTGGCTCCCGAGGACAGCGTTGTATGGGGGTAGAGGTGTATTAATTTAATCACTTTTATAAACAGATGTGGGATAAGTTTTATACTCAAAGCAAAAAAGCTGCTTTTTTAAAACCATAATGTGAAATATTATCTTTGAATTTTAGAAGATATTTGACTAATTTCTCTCCAGAAAGATAATTTCTTAATGATGGCCTGTTTCTGTGCTGATGAACAGTGTCTTCTCAGGATTCATGGATAAGGGTGGGGGGGGGGTGTTTAGACAAAAAGACAATGGCAAAAATTAATTATACTTTAACTAAACACTGTTTTAACTTGCCTCTATTTTCATGGCCTTTGGTTGAACAACATAGATTTTGTTCCTGTAGCCACACCAGACTTTATCATGTACAACAGTCATGCATCGGATGGAGTGATGAGGTCGGCCCAGGTCTAAGAGGTGATAGTTTGTCAAGTCCCACTGACCATCTTTAAAACAAACAGGAATAATTCATAGAGGTTAAGCTCATTTGCAGAAGTTAATCTGCATACATATTTGCTTTTAAAATGGTACGTCTCTACTTTTAGAAGAGTAAAAACCAATGAGGAGTCCTTTTGGCACCTTAGAGACTAACAAATTTATTTGGGCATAAGCTTTCGTGGGCTAGAACCCACTTCATCTGAAACCTTTTAGAAAAGTGTTAGACGCTCATTTAAAAAGTCAATTCAAATTCAGTTATACTTTCCATTAAATTGAAACAACAATTAAGTGTGGGACTGTTATTGTCTAAGGAAATAAGTGCAATTTTTGTTCTTACAGAATGAGATTGTACATAGTGACTCAGTCAAAGTATGCCAAAGCATTTTAAAAAGCAGTCAGATACTGCTAAATGCATTTGCTTGGATAGGCATATAACAGGTACAATGAGCAACAGCCTACACATAGCACTGAACATTAGCTGTTTGACTGAGCATGGAAATGCTGGCCATGCACTGAGGTTATCCCCTCTGTTGTCTAAAGTGTGCTATGACATCTTTAAATGCTGCCTACTATCTGTATGCCTTTTTTTAAAATAGCACATACAACAGCGTCACTCACCATTAACTGGAGTTCTCCTCTAGGTTAATCTCCTCCAAAGATCATCATTCTTTGACATATACTTGAGATCCCTCAAGGACCCTGTAGCCATTGGAATTTTAGGTAACTAAAGTGAGTGTATCAGTATCAAGCCAGTTGAGCCTTTCCCTATATTTGCATCAGTGCTGCATGCCTGCTTAATATTGTTAGAAGCTGATCGCAAGGATCCAAAGTGCCACAAGGAAGAGAACAAATAAGTGAGGAACCTGTGGTGATGATCCAACAGGAGAATTCCAATTACTGGTAAGGAACACCCCCTTCTCTCCCATTTGAGATCTCCCAGAGAGATCCTTACTCAGAAGACAGAGGAACAGTGCCTGTCCAGGAATGATAGGGCTGAGAATTTTGAATACAGATTTTGAGAAACAATATTATCAGAAAGAGGTTAATGCTGGCAGCCATGACCAACTACTAATGCTCACAAAGAGGCAGGGGTATATAGTGCATCTTGTGGACATGACTAAAGGGCAGAATAACCTAAAGTCTGTTCTGTTTTGATAATTAAGTAGCTTTTGTTACATAGCTTGTATATAGAGACTTCCCCAGCTCTCCCATCTTCTGCCCAAAATATGAATGAGTTTTAACAACAAACCAGAAGGACGGTGGATTGGTTTCTGTAGAATTCAGAATAAGCCCTCACTTTCCTCAAATGCCATTAATAAGAACTATGTATTTTTATGGAAAAATAATTGATGGGTCAAGACTTCTGGCCGACATAATGGCTAGAAAAAAAAAAGGCTATCCTGCTAAAAGGAAGTCTTAGAAATGCTCAAAGAGCCTGGAAGACTAAACTGAAGTTTATGGAGGATATAAATCAATGTGAATGTTTTAAGGAAAAGATTGGAGAACAAGAGGAAAAAACTGATCCCACCATGGGCCTGCAACTAAAAATAGACCTCTATGACAGACAACAGACCAGTTATGAATTGTTATGGAGATTACTTACAGCTTTGGATTATGTATTTGAAACATTTACAGCACTGCTAAACCTAGAGAGGAAGATGCAAGCTTGATGAAGTGAGACTGGATAATAAAAAGCCTCCAGAAATTCACAAGACAAGGACAACTTCCAGTTAGAAGACTTTTTTCTGACTCCTTTGATTTCAAAGGGAAATATATTGGAGTATATTAACTCCCAGTGTTATTTTTAGTGCTTCTATGGTGCAAAGGTTTTTTGAACTGATGGATGGTTTCTACCATTTGACATTAACAGAAAGGTCTTGCAGAACAAGTCAGAATGGTGGCCTTTACATGGCTAAGGATTCAAGGCAAAAAATATACAACAACTTTCAAAAAGCCTTAACTTTGGACATAAGTGACAGTAAAAAACTGTTCTATATTTATGACCTGATATATCAGAATTGGCACAAGACAGAAATAAGCAGCAATCTCATTGCTCAGAGGTGGGAAGAATAGTGACAACATAAAATATGGATTATTGACAAGAACTAGATTCAGCTACACAGTGTGGCCAGGATCAATAGATAAGCAAGGTTTAATATATACAGTTCTCAAAAGTATAGCGGGGGCCTAAATATGACAAACCCTGTTTTCAAGTAAGGGCATTAAGCATTCTATGACAAACAAGACTCTGAAGACCAGCCTCAATACCACAATACCCAACTAAGGCAAAACAAACCAAGATAATATTACCTTTCTCTTTTAAAAGCAAGAACAACTTGAAGTAGAGACAGGCATGAGTGAAACTAACATGGAGTTCAGACAACCCAGCTGACTGAAAAAATCTGTACTGAAGGGGTGCACAACAATGATGGAGATACAGGCAGAGGGTCGACTGGCTTAATGCATGCACTTTACTTACTGTACCTATAATTCAAAATTTCAATTACTCCACAGTCCTGGAGGCAGCTCAAAAGAACTTCAGAGTGAGGATCCATGGTGGTGATTCCAAGTAGGAGAAGTTCTTGGCTATCTACTAGAAAGAAAGGGAGAACAGGGGAATTCCTAATTACTGTAAAATAAGTTTGCCTGAACATATCTAATGCTACACTTCATCAACCAAAATGCTAGCAAATTAGTTTTTTGACAAGGTACACAAAACATTAAAGAGACTGGAAATGCTTGTTGCATTAACACTGTTTGCAAAAATCAGATAATTCAGTGCATTCATTTTCAAAGTAAAATATTCACTAATGATACATTTTATTTACTCAGTTTCTATCATGAAGCATCTCTGTACGGTCATTGATTCTGTTTAAGGTCGTTCAGCAGAATGCTTACCAACTCCTCTGTGAAATATTGCTAACGTTCCATCAGCTAGTGCAACTAATACTATTCCTTTTACATGTCTGGAAAAAGAAAGGAGGCAAAAGTATATCATTAGTGTTTAATTCATATTATCAATATAAAAATATAAATAGGACATTTTACAGTAAATATTTCTTACAGTTCAGCATAATTTTATAAATGAAATTCACATTTGCTCTTAAATATCTAGTTTTCTAATTTTTAGAATATGGTTGATTGAACAGAAGGGGCTGAGAGACGCACAGGCTGAAAACAGAAAACTGATAGTAACAATACATTAGCTACGAAGTAAGGAGGACGCATCTCTAGGAAAATGATAGTTTCCTCTTTATACGAGTCCCCAAAACCTGGAAATACCCTTGATATTTCAGTATCCATAAAATCCCCTTTATTTCCCCTGCTCCCCATTATGCTGACTTAACCCTCCTCTCCATCATCTTCCCCAAAAGAATAAAGAAATGTAGTTTTTTTAACTAGCGTCTCAATGAATTCAGAGTGGAAATCTACTTAAACTACATTGTAATTATGCTATCTATAATCAAGGTTCACTTTAAGTTAGCAAAATTTACAAAACATTATTTCAGGCAACTTACACAATACTGAGAATAGAATCTTTAAGTTTAATGGCATGAACACATTTCCTCCACTGGGCCACTGAAGAATGAACATACAAGCTGCAAGGACATAATTGGGATGAATTAAACATGAATACTTCAAGACCATGTTAATGTCTCAGACAATACAAGAATTGTAATCAATTTCGGCCAGGGTAAAGCTTTAATTATGGGAAAAAATTCTCTCATACTGAAAGTGCAGCATTGCTACAGCTAACCCACTGGCTGCCCAAAACATTACTGAACATCTATCCACAGAGCCTGTAACTGGGATAGTAAATGTTCCTAGTGATCTGACATTCAGCACTACAGAATCCTTAGATAGTACCATATTTCTTTCAATAAAAAGAAAGCCTTTTCTAAAGACATGTCAGAGATAACTTTGTTTAATTTGTTATTGAAAAAAGATATATTTGTTAAACTCCTACAGTACATAGTACAGTATATTATGCTACAGAAGGATACATTCTGTATGTTCTAGAATGCCAAGATACAATAAGGCATACTGAAAGGTACTACTGCAGCTTTGGTTCAGAATTTTCTTCCTTTTGTGGGTTTCTCACACTTCATCTTAGTTCTTGGCGCCCCCAGGTTGCTATTTAAACTCTTTCTGAAAGCAGGCTTAAAATGACTCCTAATCTTTTTAATTTAGTAGTTTTATAATTAGCATTTTCTTACCATCCATTCTGTGCTCCAAGCCACATTGTAGGTAAAAGGCTACTCATTTTCTGTGCTTCTTCTCTCACTAGATCTTGCTCATTTGGCAATTCTACCACATCTTTACACAAGTCCGACTCACTACTGAGAAAAACAATGGTAAAGTGATAAAAATAGTCTGAAAACAAATGCACAGACTGCTCAAACTATAACCCAGACACCAAATTCAAAGCTGTTAAATGTTTAAATATCCTGTGTATTATAAGTATATCTAGAGCAGAGTAAGAATCCCATTAAGTATACCAATTGTACGACTGAAATGAATACCTTTTTAGAGTCAATTATTTCATGAGGATATCTACCACTTACGAGGAATGAGAGACTGCATTCAGCCCCATTATTCTGCTCCCATACAAACACACACACCAGGTGGAACTTCATGTGAATAGTTGAAGGCCTTGAAAAATCTCAGATGTTCCAATTTTATTTATTTATTAATGACGCCTACAAACCTCATTCAAGTTTTCCCTCAACTGCCACAGCTAATGCACAGCAGTTGGCTGGACTGAGAAAGAGGCAAGTTACATTTGTTCCCATACACTTTTGAAGAGCCAAGTGCCAGACATGAATAATAGAGCAAGTGTGATATCAATGAGTACACCAAGTGTTGAACAATACTAAACCAGCAGTTTGCTGAAATGGTGGGTTGAAAGGAACAAATAGTTAAAAACAGATTAACACACTCCCTTTTGGAGGTACCTGCGTAGAAAACGTAATGAAGTTGCACTGAAACTATTCTTCATTCTCACGCGAGACCACTTTAGAGAAACTAGTGCAAGATATTCTACATAACTATTGTGTAAAGCTTAATCTGCACACACACCTAGAAACACTTCAGTTATATAAAGAACAGGAGTACTTGTGGCACCTTAGAGAGACTAACGAAGTGCCACAAGTACTCCTGTTCTTTTTGCGGATACAGACTAACACGGCTGCTACTCTGAAACCTTCAGTTATATAGTGCCTTCCAAATGATGGCCTCAAGTGCTTTACAAATACTGTATATGAACCTTTGTCTCAATAGTACTCTAAAATGGTACATTTATGAATTTTAATACATTTTAATGGTGTGGACATTGACCATGTACCTAGGCTGGTATACTGGAGAACCCTCTGTTGTATTCTGCACCCCCAAAGGATCTGTGAAGACATGCTCTGTATACACTCCGGTTTGGGCTGGATCAGCTAAATCTTCTCCTGACCCAGCACTGACTTCTGTCGCCTCCGTTGCTTCCTCTGCCGTTGGAACGTTTTCATCTACCTCATTACTTTCAGCTGCAGTTTCTATGAAACAAATATTTCAGTTAAAAGTTAACTTGAAAACCATTCTGTATAGACACCGTGGCAAGTGCATGGGCAAATTACTATTAATTCTTTGCCTTCTATTTCCCTATGTGATAGACTATTCCTTTGGATTCCACTGAATAGCCCCATTAAATGGGAAAGGATTAGGAATTGAAGGACATGAAAAGACAGCTTTTGACTGAACGCTCTCTTCAGGTTTCTCTCAACCCATCTCTGGTCTGTTATTTTATTACTCTATCTGAGGTACTTCACACTATCCCTCTTGCCATAGTATCCAAACACCTCACAGCCTTTGGTGCATTTAGTCTGCCACCCCTGTGAGGTAGGGAACTAATACGATTACCATTTTACAGATTGGGATCTGAGGCAAAGAGAGACTACATGACTTCCCCGGGGTTACATAAGAAGTGTGTGGGAGACCAGGTCTCCAGAGGCTGAGGTTAGCATCCTCTTCTTCCTTCAATACAGGTCTATTCAGTTTGGTTTGATGCTGTTGACAACTTACCCTGTATTCCCACTTAAAACTCTAAATATACATGGATGAATATTTTCATACCTGGCTGTTTATCTGTCACAGATGAGGCACCATTAGCATTGTGCGTTATGAGAGATCCTGTAATACCCTCTGCAGTACAACCAACCACTGTGATTCCTCCTAACAGGCTATCAGTTTCTGCTGAGCTGTTGCTTGTCATACTTCCACACAAAGAGGTCTTGTCCACCTGATTGGAGTCTGCTTCTTGTGACCCTTCCTCTCCTACAGGATAATCCGTTTCTCTAGCCCCTGAAAGGCAGATTAAGCTTCATGTAATTTCTTGGATACAGTAAAACACAGTGCATAATCAAGCAATAAGATCCAAGTTAGACAATAAACAAAGATATTTACAGTCTACAGTGCCTGAGAGTCACACGACTAGAACATCTTATAAAACCTGCTTTAATCACATAACATGAAAAGGCATCTTAAACCAAGCTGCCGCCTTTAAATTAAAAGTGGACAAAGTGATTTAAAGAAGTGCTGCACGCTTGTACCTTGTACGTCAGGTTTCTGTTTGAGCAAAACTTTGCAGTCAGGTTAAAAGTAGAATTGAAACAGATGCTGATAACAGGGGAAAAATGCTAACAGACCCTCATTGAATTCCCTTTGTTCTGATTTAAATTTACGCACATAATTGCTCATTTCCAGAGGCAAGAACGTTGCTTTTGTTTTGCATGATATATTGTTTGAAATATGTATCATTCAAGACAATCCCAATAGTAAGAATCATCATATGGTGGCTAATTCAAGAAGTAGTTCCAACAGAGCAAGTTCATCTTCCTGTTTCACTTTCAAGGTCTGCACAACTCCATTCCTCTACTTGCCTTTCTACACAGCCTCCAGCACATTCTATTCTTCCCAAAGTATCATGTCTAAACATGCCCTCCCTTCGTCTCCACATATGCACCTTCATACCTTACTTCCAGGCTCTCTCTCCTGCATGGAAAAACCTCCTTGATTTTACTGTGCTACGTTAGCAGCCTCACTCAAATCTCCACTCAAAGGAACTTGCTTTTTCAAAGCCTACTAGCACAAACCCTCCACTGGAGGCTAATTTTTAATAGATTTTTTTTTTTATAAATGAGTTAACAAGATGCACACAAAGCAACCAACCTCACCTCCTGAAGTGTTGTATCCACCTACTTTTCTTTGCCCTCCCTACACACTCTATTGTCTCTTAATTAGATCTTTGGTTAAATGCTAAATGGTAAGACTCCTTGGGGAGGGATCTCATTGTCTCCTGTAAAAGGTATCATACATCTCTATGGGCTCAATAAATATAATAAAATTAGAACCATACTTTGAATGTGGAGATCTGTGGAATACTCCCACTACTGAAGAGACTGTTTACCTCTAAACTGGAGTATGGGAAGATAGTGGGCCAGATTATTGGTCCTATTAAGTCACATTCCTGCCTTTGTGTGGTTAAGGGCTGCTCTAACTTATGATAATGGCCAATTCCAGGATCAGAGGTGATAGAAAAGTGGCACAGGCCTGATGTAAGATTAAACCCAGTTTCCCCTCAGCTATGTTGTTTGTTACGATGTCAGCTATAGTGTATTTTTATCATGATGATTAATCACAGAACTGGTATCCTTTTAATTCGTCACCTCTAAAAAGTTCTGGCTCTAATTTTCTGAGATGAACACACCACTCCAGGGGAAGTCAACTGGCACCAAGGATAGGCTGATTCTCTTACCTGGAATGCTAGCAATACAAAGAACGTGAGAATTGCAAACAATAAAATTGTCTAGGATGTTTCCCGGCTGGTTAGCATCAACAATAATCACTTTTGTAGCGGAGTGTGTGCTAGTACAGATCCAAACTAGACTGGATAATTCTTCCTGATGTTTCAACTGCTTCTGCTGCTCCTGCAAGAGCAAACAGCAGATGTACTAATATACTAGAAGGGAGCAGGTGGCAGCAGTTTTAAAGATATATACCCATATATTATGTAAAACTCATACTGGACAGCTAGGCATATGTTTAATACTATTACATGAATAGGAAACTAAATGAAAAGTAATGAAACTACACAGAGAACTATAAGTTTGAACTAGTGACTAATCTAAGATTGGTGTTGTCAGAAGAAGAGTTACATTTACATGCCTGCACGCGCTCTCAGTATTGCCAACTTCAAGTGTTAAATAATCGTGAGTCAGGCCCCAAAGCATCAAGAGATTCAGTTTAAAAATCATGAGCATTTTAAAAAATAAGTTGAGTTTTTTCTTTGCTTTCTAGTTTCGGAGGAAGTCTTCATGTTTTACTTGCAGTCATTCAGGATAGAAACTTTTTAAAATGAAAACAGATTCTCATGCAATCTCTTGAGTTCAGAAGCTGGAACTTTAAGAAATACATAAAAAATGTGGAATCATGATAGAATTGTGAAAGTTGGCAATGCTGGTATCTAGATCAAGTAACTACACAGATTGTGTAAAAATACTTAGCTATTTATTTAGATTTACCTCAGAGCCTGTAAACATCAGCCAAAACGTGAATATTTATTTCAGTAGGTGGATTCAATACAAAGCACCAGGTTTTTTTGTCTGGATCATCATTTCAATTCTACCTGAGAAAACTTGCTTATCCATTGCTGACTAGCAGAACTGATTACCAATTAAGTACACCTCTACCCCGATATAACGCGACCTGATATAACATGAATTCGGATATAATGCGGTAAAGCAGTGCTCTGGGGGGGCGGGGCTGCGCACTCCGGCGGATCAAAGCAAGTTCGATATAACGCAGTTTCACCTATAACGCGGTAAGATTTTTTGGCTCCTGAGGACAGCGTTATATCGGGGTAGAGGTGTATTATTTAAAGTAATGTTGTTTAAATATGCTCTTAAATATTCAACATTATAGAACAGAACTGATCTTACCTTGAGTTCCTGGTCTAGTCTATCTAAGCTACTCTGAGATCCTGTTTGGTGCTTGTTCCCATCTGCATCCGAACCTGCTACATCATTGTAGAATACACTGGCACCAACCACAGAGCCTCCATCTCTTGTCTTCCCTCCTGATAAGTTCACCCCTACAGCACACCAAAGCTTGAAAGAGAAGAATTTGAGCATTTCACTTGCAGAACACATGGCTTTTTTGGCTTATGAAAGTAATAAAGGAACTAACTATGTAGGCTATAACGGGAGTCGAGTACAATTTTTTACAGTACAATTTATGGAAGACATAGCAGCAGAGAAAATGAGTCCATTATTCTTAAGAATGCAATGTTTAGAGAGCAGGAGTGTAAACTCAAATAAGTGTGATTCTGCTGCAGTGTGCATTCTGTATCACACATTTGCTTTAGACGCCCAGCTTTACTACCTAAACGGATAAGAAAAAAATCATTCAATATTTTAGGTTTCAGATCAAGGAAGTTAGCAGTTCAATGTCTCATTGTCCTCCATCAAGGGCTATCTCCTCTAATTTTCATAATTCTAGAAGTCCTACCTTCATAGATGCATCCTTTTCATCTAAGGGTCTCAAATAGACAGGCACAGGCAAATTCTTCATCTTGTTATCACCCTGACCACCATTTGCTACCTAAAAAGAAAAAAATATTACACTTTCCCCTAAAAAAAAACAACATCATTTGTGAACCTTGTCAAGCACGCAGAACAATATTTTGCCATGGCTGAGGGTTGGTTTGGTTCATGGCCCATAGTTTGGTCAGCACCACTCAAAGGAAACAAAGATGACAGCAAAAACATTTCAGTGCCTTTTTAAATAGAGTTGATATATTCTCTTTTAAAGGACTGACCTTGGAGACCCCAGCCTTCCTGCAAATTAATGCTCCAGTCTTAATAAAGTTTAAAAAAAAAAGTGAGTTTTCTTCTACAGATAGTTGCCCTTGTCCTTCAGTTGGACGACTAATGCGGCCTTCTCAAGGTGCTAATTCAGAAAGCAGACTTAGTAAAAAGCTATCTGACAACTAGCTATAATATACTAGCATCAAACACCACAGTTTTATGGAGCCGTAGTACTTTATCCAGTAACTATTAGTTATGGTTATTGTTAAATACACTAGAAGAAGTCATAATCACAATACCTGTTTGTACTTCTGAGGCAGACTCCAGCCAAAAGCTTGCACTCTACCATCTTCCTTTTGAACATGTGCTTTCACTTGGCGGTATTGTTCTCGTTTCTGTTCTCTGCGTGAGGCTAAATTGGCTTCAGATCTAGAGGGAAAATGGATATTTTTTTCCAAATTCATCTCTGTTCTCCTAATAAGTTCTTTTAATGTGTATGTATGCCATAGCAGAAGTTGCTCCCTAAACTACTGAGGGTAAACATAATCCAAACTATTTTCAGAGCTATTTATTACAGTAAAAGAAAAATGCTACATTTGTTAGTCTGAGCCAAGGATGGTATACTTCTATTTAAACCTGCCTCAGTGCAGGGGTATGAACTAGATGACCTCTTGAGCTTCCTTCCAGCCCTACAGTTCTATGATTCTATGACATCATCTAGTCAGGCCCACTCTACCGCCTCTCCCCATTTTTCCCTCTGTGACCTGCCTCCTGAGCTTTAGCTTTCCCACTGCTTTTACTGGTAATCACCCTTTTGCAGAGCTTGAGGAAAGGCAAACTAAAGTGACTGCACACACAATGCTGTCAAATATACCAAGTACATAGATTTTTTTTAAAAAAAAACTTTTGAATTAAAGTAACCTTCGAGGTTACTTTTAACAGTAGTAGATACAACATTTTCATCCGGAAATGTTATTTTTAACTTAAGTGTTCTTTTACCATGTAGCTTTGGAAAAGGAAGCTAAAGAGTTTGTACTAAAAATGAAAGCAAAAGATGATGAGCAACAGGCCAACTCAACAGTGTCCCTGTGGCATGCAAGATGCATCCAGCTAGGGCAAGGGTGACCATAAGAACGGCTATACTAGGTCAGACCAATGGTCCATCTAGCCCAGTATCCAGTCTTCTGACAGTGGCCAATGCCAGGTGCCCCAGAGGGAATGAACAGGCAATCATCAAGTGATCCATCCCCCGTCACTCATTCCCAGCTTCTGGCACAAAATTGTTCTACAAAAAATTCATACCAACACTTACTTAAATCATTTCATTTGATGAAAAATGAAAGCTTTACTGGCATGAATTATATAAGCACCAATATAGGTTCTTGTTCTGCTCTCTAATTTTGACTCTGTTTTATTATTGTGCTAGTTATAATCACTATATATACACACACACTGTGATGGGTGCTAAAACTGGATTTTTTTTAAACAATGCAGAGATTCCTTTTTTAATTTCCTAGGTTTATCAAATATTTTACATGCTTTGTTTATCTTAAAACCTCCTTATGCATGGCTATTACCAGAATAAATCAGCTATATAAACGAGTCTCTGAAACTGAACTATATAACTGCTTTGTTTATATTTTCAGTTATCTAAGATTGTAAATTTACAGTAGAAAGACTAACTATGAAATACATTGATCTTTTTATTAGCACAAACGTATTTTTCCTTTTAATTATATAATCCTTAATTATGAAATATTTCTTGTGTAGAGATATATTAATTATAAAAACACTGTTGGAACAGTGTTTTGTTGAAAGTCATATGATGCTCATATAGTAGACCCTGAGAGTTACGAACACCTCAGGAATGGAGGTTGTTCATAACTCTGAAATGTTCATAACTGAACAAAACGTTATGGTTCTTTCAAAGGCTTACAACTAAACATTGATTTAATACAGCTTTGAAATATTACTACGCAGAGGAAAAATGCTGCTTTTAACCATCTTAATTTAAATGAAAGCACAGAAACAGTTTCCTTATCTTATCAAAAAAATTAAAAACATTCCTTTTAGTAGTTTACGATTAACAGTACTGTACTTTATTTGCTTTTTTTGGGTCTCTGCTGCTGCCTGATTGCATACCTAGTTTCAAATGAGATATGTGGTTGGTATGTCATGAGATATGTCAGTTTGTAACTCTGGGGTTCATAAATCAGAGGTTCTACTGTACTTAAAAACATTCTTCTGAGAGCTAACTATTTCTCCAGTGCCTAGAGGTAATTTTTTGAGGGAGCAACACTTGAAAATAGCAATGTCACCCATGCCATCTCTAACATGCAACCATCACTACGCATTACAATTTTCATAATCCTGATTTCATGAGTATCTTCTTTGACATGTTCACTCTAAGAAAAATAATTTGACATAATGTGAACAGTCAACTGCAAGTAATACAATTGAT
Source organism: Terrapene triunguis (assembly GCF_002925995.2). NCBI lineage: Eukaryota > Metazoa > Chordata > Testudines > Emydidae > Terrapene > Terrapene triunguis. Next base: position 12,360,446 of record NW_020664543.1, on the reverse strand, counting down.
TTTTATCCTGTCTGCCTTTATGGGTCACTTGATAAACTATAATAAATATACAGGTAAAGATTTTTTATTAATGAACAAATTAGTTAATTAGTATAAGTTACAATGGGAAAATAAAAATGTATCTTACTCTTCACTGAGGAAGTCAAAGGCTTTAGATTTGTCACTAGGTAACTGAGATAAGGTGCTGCTTCTTTTCTTGACTGATGGAGTAATATGTGAAGTTGGAGCATTATACTTAAGATTAACAGGTGGTTCTGGTTTCTTAGCAGTATTGCTTGATGAACTGAACAGCCTGCTGAAACTGAAGAACAAAAGAAGTGTGATAAGTCTGTATGCATCCAACAAAACTGACCTCCTTTTGTACTAGGGTGACCAGATAAGTGTGAAAAATAAAGACCAGGAGGGAAGAAGGGGTAGTAGGTCACCTATATAAGACAAAGTCCCTAATATCAGGACAGTGCCGATAATATTGGGACATCTGGTCACCCTATTTTGTACACAGGGCATTGTGTACACTACACTGCTCAAATCAATGTATTACAGTGGTTGGAAGGGAGTGGAACCAAACCCAGCGGCTATTATGTGCTTAGCAATAGCTTACACACAGCCATAATGTGAACCTATGTTAATAAGAGAAGGCATGTTAATTCAAACTGGTATTATTCCATCCTCTTCCTTTAAAGGAAGACTGGATCTTAAGTTTCCCTTGAACATCCACCACAAAATGGGCAAAAGGTAGCTTATGTTCTTCATTGAAGAGAAGTCTTAAAGAGTGCGTTAGCTCCGTGGTGAGGAACTGCAGGTAAGCCCAAATCCTGGTGACTCCACAACCCTCTATCCATGTAAACCCTCTAGCCCAGTGAACCTACAAACCTTCCAGACCAGAGGTGAACTATTACCAGTTAAGCCATTAACACACACACACAAAAAAAAATCAAATCAAATCAAATAAAAAATTAAAAAAAATTTACGGGGATTTCAACATTTATCTCCCTTTTTTAGTTTTGACGTTTAATTTATTTAAAGAATAAACAGACAATCAGTAAACATTATTTTAGGGGGAAATAAAAGTGTTGAAATTATATGCAAACCACAAACATTCAAAAAAATTTTTTTATCAAAGAAATTTACAAAAATGCTCAGAATCAGTGTATTCAGAACCTGGTTCATCTTCTGATAAAAAATACTGTACCATTACTTTGAAGCACATTAGCATCTAACTCCAGTAAATGCACAAACATTCACTATAGGATACAGCTTATGACACATTTTGTCTTTGAGAACAGCCTTACTGAGTTGGCATGCTAGGTATCTAAAAGAGAAGCACTTTAAATATCTTTATCCCAAGAACAAAATAATTAACTGACATACAAAAAGCATTAATACCAACTACTTGGTGTTTTTCGCAGCATCTGCCTGTATTTCAGTACTTACAACTGCCAAATGCTTGATCTCTTCTTTTCTTGCATGGCTGGATTTTCTCTTGATGCTCTAAAGAAAAGGGAATACTAAGTTTACTAAATAAGCAATAATACAAAAGGTAAGGTGTGTGGGAATACACACAACTTTGGGTATTTAAGTATAAGGCGCTGCCTTGAGCCATTGAGACAGAAGTTGAAGGTGTCAATACCTGCATACATGTCTCTTCAAGTCAGAGACTAGTTTTATCATTTAAACTCAGCTGCAATTGAAGAGTGCTCTCCTTCCAGTAAGTTAGTAAGCACCCTCCATTCTTACTTCCCTAGTCTTAGATATCAGTTTTATTTATAGTGTTATTCTGTAAGTCATAGTCACAGCAGTGGATACTGCTACAAGCAACCTTTTGCAAAGGGAAACTTTCAGGTTTGGGGTTTTATATAAAAAAAAACACACCACACACCACTAGTTTTAAAGATTTTGGGATGATAATTCTCAAATCGTCTTTAGAGAAGACCAACAATTAATGTTCACTTTCAGCACCAGAAATCAATATAGAACATTGTACTTTATCAATTAGAGTAGAACGCCATTTATCCGAACCTCCATTATCCGCCTTTCTGTATTAACCAAACCACTAGTGCACACAGAAATCTGGGAAACTGACCCTTCAGCCCCGCTGCCCAGGACTGATAGCCCGTGCCCTGCCGTGGGGGGCTGAAGCATATAATTTAGCTTTGTGGGAGCACTCTGGTGTGGGGCCTGGGACAACGGCAACAAAAAGGTTGAGAAACACTATAATGTTCAGGATTAAAGAGTAAAAAGAGTAAAAATGATCAATACGTGTACAGATTGTTAAAAAACTCACGTCTTTTCTTGGTAATACATGAACAAAATATTGTTTGCAAGAACTAGGGGTCTGTATATTCTGTTAAGCAGATAAGCAGATAAGAAGGGGGGTATGTTTTAATCTTTTTCCAGGAGGGGCCAGCTAGTTTAAAAGCAACTCTGTATCTTAAAATAATGGATAGAAAGCTCTTTGCCCATTCTCCTGATTGGATAATCGAGAATTTGGACAATCTGGCCCCGGTCCCAACCAGATCAGATAACCGGGGTTTCACTGTCACTTGTAAAAGATTCCTTAACAGGAAATTGAGAGAAAGGTGCTTAAATCAATTTTGGGCACATATCAGTGGATATGAGGAAGCAAAGGGAGAGAAGGGAAGTGATGGAGAGAGAACATACAGAGAGTTCAAAAGAGCGATGGGTGCTCTGCACATATTTAAGAGACAAGACTTTGGGGGGCAAAGAGCTTACGATGTATATAAAGAAAGCACCCAGGTGAAATGCAACAACTTGGTTTTTTGATGGTTTTTTTTTTTTTTTTACTGCAATGTTTTTTCTTGGGTTTCCTTTTTAATTTTAGATTTCCACTTTTAATCCCTACCTTTTTAACAAAATCTTGCAGTTGGTTTTTAACTTACCTGTCATAGTCCAATTTAGTGCTTAGGAATTAGCTGGTGACAAAATGATTTTTTCCTGAAGCAAGCCAACTACTGGTATGAGAAGGAAGGAGAGAGAGAGGGAGCAGAATTCCATTACAAGAGTAGCCATGGAAAAATGAGCCATCTCTACCTGAGAAAATGCTGTTTTCCCACCAAGTTTTGGAGTCACGTACCTAATATGTTATAATTAAAGCCCTACTTGAATTGCAGAAGGATTGTCAAAAAATTGCAGCTGAGTTGCGATCAAGCCATGGAAAATTGCAGAAAAGTAATAATGGACCTTATTATTTGCAGGAATAAAGTCTATTTTTCTGCAAATTTTCCGCTGTCGGCCACCAGGGACTGAGAGTGGGGGCCCAGGGCTGACAGCAGCTGCCCAGAGCTGACAGCAAGGCTCCAGCTCTCAGCACCGGGGTGGCTGCCACTGTCAGCCCCACACACAATGGGGCTCCTACTCTCAAAATTGCAGTGGAAGCCTAATACTGTGGAATCTGCAATTTCCGGAATATTGCAAGTTGAGTAGAGTCTTAGGCCTGATCGATACTACACAGTTAGGTCAACGTGAGGCAGCTTACATCAACCTAATTATGTCAGTGTACACACTACAGCCTTGTCCCACCGATGTAAGTCCCCTACTACACAGACATAACTCTACCTCCATGAAAGGCGCAGGGCTTATGTCGGTGTATATAGGGCGACAGTGTCTGTCTAGACACTGCATTACTTGCATCAGCTGTTGGATGTCTTGTCAATTTCAGGGCTCCATCCTGGAGTCCTGATATTGGCCAGAAAGCCAGGCAGCTAGAGCTGGCTCCCAGCCAGGCTGCACCTGCCCTGCTCCCTGCCAGGCTGCTGCCTGGAGGCTCCCCACTCAGGGAGCAAAGAAGCCCGGGTGGCTGGCCCCCGCTCCCAGCAGGGAGGCAAGAGCCGGGGAGGGGAGTTGGGAAGGACAGCTGGGCTCCCATGCCTGCCTGCCTCCCGCCCCCTTCAGTCAGTGGAAGTGCTTCTAGTGAGGATGCGCACCACCAACAGAAGGAAGGTAGTGTGCACATCAGCCACCACAGTAATTACTGCGGTAGCTGTAAGTCGACCTAACACAGGTTGACTTAAATCAGTAGTGTAGATATGCCCTCTGTTATAATACAGTGTTAGATGTAATCATTACACCTGACCACTAGATGGCAATATACTGTGTTATTAACTATTGGATGATATATGGGAGTGTTGTAAGAAGTGTCAGAAGGGTAGCCGTGTTAGTCTGAATCTGTAAAAAGCAACAGAGGGTCCTGTGGCACCTTTAAGACTAACAGAAGTATTGGGAGCATAAGCTTTCATGGGTAAGAACCTCACTTCTTTTGTAAGAAGTGGTACAAGGAAGAACTTTGTGTTGAGGTCGGAGGTGAGAAGCCATGTTTAACTATCCAGAAGGAATGCTGTGTAATTTCGCTGAAATTCAGGACACAGTAATTGATTAGGACTGTTCTATTTCCAGTCTTTATTTCTTAAATTTGACAATTCTTCCATCTTTTCAAAGTTATAATAATTGCCTTTTACTACAGCTGACCAACCAATTCTGATTTAATGATCACATCTGGGCCACAGACCAATTTTATTTTATTGTTTGTATGACTGTTTTAGACGACTTGAGTACAAACACACAGTAAGAGAATTCTTCCTGCCCCAAAAACCTAAGGCTGAAAAAAATTATGACGCACTTAACATTACAAGCTCAGAGGAGTCCCTTTGGCTTCAATGGTGTGTGTTTCATACTTGCTTAAATCTTTATGGGATCAGGGTCTAATCTGATAAGAAACAGCAAAAGGGTCAACAGAGGTCCAGAGAGGGGAAGTGACTTGCCCAAGGTCACCATAGGTCAGTGGCAAATCTGATAACAGAATCCAGGTCTCCTGGTTACCGACCAGTGTCCTGTCCTCTAAATCACACTGCTCCCCAGAAATCAATCTGCTAACAATACGACAGAAATATCAAAGGATCTTATGTCATTTACCTTATCATTTCAGTCCATCGCACAGCTTCCTGAAGCTCCATCAGCCGCTCTTTATATTGATTTCTTTCCATCAGGACACGGGCCATTTCAACACGTGTAAAACGTTTCCTCTGAGCAGTGGGAACATCACTCTGCACATACAGAAAGCAAGCTTATAGTACTACAAAGGAGTATCAGGGGCATGAAGTCAACCACCACCTTTCTGCTTAGAAAATAGGGCAATTAACTCAAGTGCCTTGGATGACTGCAAATGCCACTGAACTGCACAAGGCAAGAGTTGGGTAGCCAGGATTCAAACCATTTTGGGCTCCATAGGCCTAAGACAACACCTTGAACTGCACCCAGAAATCAATAAATAGCTAATGGAAACTAAGGGCTGGTCCACACTGGGGCGGGGGATCGATATAGGAAACGCAACTTCAGCTACGAGAATAGCGTAGCTGAAGTCGACGTTTCCTATATCGAACTAAAAGTACTTACTTCGGGTCCACGCGGCGCAGGCAGGCTCCCCCGTCGACAGCGCTTCCTCCTCTCGGCGAGCAGGAGTTCCGCAGTCGACGGGGGAGCGCTTCTGGGATCGATCTATCGCGTCCAGATGAGACGCAATAAATCGATCCCAGAAGATCGATCTCTACCCGCTGAATTAGGCGGGTAGTGTGGACCAGCCCTAAGTCAAAACCAGTTCACTAAAGGGAACAGGAGGCAGGAAAGGATTAGAGCAGGTTAGTCTAAATAAACTGACATTTTGTTTCCCTGAACTTTTCATCTCTTTCCCACATGGAAAATAGTTTATATCTTGATTAAGCCATGTAAGTTTCATAGAATTAAACCAATATGATGGAATATTAGAAAAGGGCATGACACAAACTTGGTGTTAAATATATACCTACATCATCATCCTCTTTCGCTTTTTGTCTTGCTTCCTCTGCTTCTGCACGAGCTCTAAAGAAAAAAAAAGATGAGATAACTAAGAGAATCTTTAGCAGATGTTTCTAAACTTTCATGAGGACAGTACTAAACACTCACTTTCTAAGCTCTTCTTCTAATTCCTTGTTCTTCTCTTCAAGCTTCTGCTTAGCTTGTTTTACAGCTTCTAGTTCTCCATGCAGTACATCCTTCTCACAGGTCAGTTCATCCACTTTTGCTATCAAATCATTCTTTACCACATTCAGCGCATTTCTATGCAACAAACATTTGGAATACATTTTTATAACAACTCCATTGAAACCTAACAGCACATAGCTTTGTAACACTAGCATAATTTAGCTCCGATACTTAGAAATCTCTGAATAGATAGTGTTGTATGCAGCAACTAGAAGTTGGCACTTTCTAAAACAAGCTTAAAAAGTACATGACATGCACCACCACCACTGTCTTGTAAACAGGTGACTTCAAGTGTCACCATTTTCTCTCTAAAGCTGCTAAAAACCTGGAAATAAAAATATCCAAATGAAATTAAAGTTCAAATTCAAGTAATCTACATAGCGAATAAATTCCTATAGTTGGTTTCAATTCTGAACTGGAACACATTTTCAGCAGCTTGTCAAAACAGGCAGAAAAATAAAAATACTTGACTACAATCATGCTTGAAATGGAAATTACAGTGGCCAAGTGGTACTATTGTATACTACAGATATGTATATAATAGAAGTTATAGGGTGCTGCTATTGTACTAAAAAACAGACTGGCCAGGTTCCTAGGGCTAAAATATTTTTTAAAAAACATTTACACTGACATCATAGCTCTGAAAATTCCTAAAAGAAAGATCAGCAGCAAAGCCACAAATACTCTGCCAAGAAAACCTACAAAGTAGGGTTGCCAGATGTTCAGTTTAACAGAGACTGGCAGTAACTGGTCTCTGCCACCAGGGTGTGGGAAGAGCAGCAGCTGCTCCTGGAGCCTGGAGGAGCAGCTCTGCTTAGCAGCTGCTGCACTTTCCGCCCCCCAGCCTGACGGACTGGACTCCAAAGTAGGTACCATGGAGGAATGCATGGAGGGCAGGGGTGACCTATCCGTCCCCCCCGCCCTGCTGTGCCCCAATTTCCCCTTCCCAACGCCTTAGTCTGGGGACCCCCTCTGCCCCGCTGTGCCCCGATTTCACCTTCCTAGCTCCTTGCTCTCCCGCCCCCCTCCATGCCCTGGTGTGCCCTGATTGGACAGGCAGGCAGGCTCCATGTCAGCTTCTCCTAGCCCAGCTCTGCAGGCAGCAGGGGATGGAGGAGCAAGCAATGGGAGTGGGGATGGAGACTGAGTGACTGGGGGGGCGCCTCCGGGGCAGAGGTGTTCGGTTTTCCGGGATTAGACAGTTGGCACTGCACACTGTTCTTGTTTTGCTCTTGGAAGCTAGTAGATTACTAAAATGACAAGATTTATTACTCTCTAATTAAAGTTTTTGTATCATTTTAATACTCTGCATACTAACAGGAATGGAGGACACTGGCAGAGTGCAATACAAGTCTACCAAGAAAAAGTATAACTGGTAGATTGAAGTGACATTTTAGACAAAAATCAAATACATTGTGCTTCATTCAAAAAGCCAGACATAGTACACAGTTGCGGGTAGCTCTGAATACTAAAAATACCATTTAATGCTAAAGTAAAAAATGTCACCATTTGTCAGTGATCCCATATGGCACGGTCCATTTTGGAAAATGATAAAAAGAGTGAGAGCAGAGGGAGTAGGCAGGAAGCACTCCCCAATTAAAAGCTACAGTTTGACACTTACTTGGTCTCCAATAGCTGGGTGTTCTCCAGAATAAGATTTTCAACTTCACGGCCCATTCCTTTCCAAGACAGAGTAAGTGAATAAATTTCAGAAAAAAGAATGAATATTTTTACAACAGAGAAATCAAATTAAAATGTTTTATTTAAATATGGTTAATCTACATTTTGCCTTTATCTGCCTAACAAGATGAATATAGAAGCACTTCACAGAAGCAATGTAAATACTCCCACTGAGCAAATATCTAAAGCTTTCTGTCCCTTCCTTCTCTACTTAGCTTTGCTTTCATCCTTCCCCAGGTGATGCCCGAAGACAGCCCTGGCTAATGACCAACAAAGCCTCTCTGCTGGTTTTTCCCCCCAAAATGAATTGCAAGCTTTAGGGAAAGGTTGAAGTACTACTAGGTCAAACAGAACATCTACGTCATTAATGGACAAAAAAATTTAACCATTTACAATGCACAAATTCAATGAAGCGTTCTACAAAAGAGGTTATAGAGTATATTTTATGTTCAAAATGCGCCATTTTTAATACACACAGGACATGCTGAACAAGAAAGCTCAGAGATATAGTGTGAAAGCCTTGAAGATCTCTCCAAAGCAGATGGTACCTTACCAAAGAAATTACGGTCTTTAAAGCCCATGCATTCCATGTACAGCAAAAACAAGAACAAGAAACATTTAATGTAAGGAGTAGTATGAACGAAAAGCAACAACAAATCAAGAGATTTGTAAGCTGTAAGAGTGAATTAAAGAAAAGCCAGCACCGAAAATATGAAATGAAATGTTCTATGATTTGAAGCAGATTGATATGCAAGACATACAGTAAAATAAATGAGTATCACCAAATGAGTTAGCCAGGCATAAACAAAGCTTTATAATGGATTAAAAGGTAATCTTCACTTCTGTGAAACGATTTAGAAGCATGGTATTTGGAACAAGTGCTAAACCAATCAATGCAAAATTTAGATGAAATATTCGATTCTGAAAAAAAATTCCAAGTTTTGAGTTTAAATGCTTTCAATTGTTTCATGCATCCATAAGGTTCATTAATATTTCTAGGAAGTTCCTATACATTACTGTCTGCATGCTTAAAGAATATTTTAAGTAGAATCTACTGTAGAGTTTTAAGTTCTATTTTAGTTTTTAAAATGTATAATGAAACAGCAATAATAGTTGTAAATCTTGTTCAGCAGATTATTTTCAAGACAACCAAGCCCAGCATTATGTACACACTGATAATAGGAGCAATTATGGCAATTAGAGGTTAGCGTTACACAGCAAAATAAAAAAATCTTAAAGAATTACCCTCATTGTAAGAATAGTGTGGACGTCTGGTTTTAACAAGTTCCCTAAACACAGTAATAACTTCCAAAATATTTGATAAGGAAATTTTTTTTTTATTAAAAATGAACAAATCTTAATAGTAAAAAGTAACATTTAAAATAGGCATGCAAGTTGAAATTTGTTTAATCTTGTGACTGATTAGTGTATCATATTCCCCTAAAAAAGAGAAACATCAGGTCTCTTATAGAGCTCATTGGACTTTAGATTGAAAGTAGTAAGTTACCTTAACCATATACAAGTTATTTTATCACAGTTATTTTCACTTTGCCAACAGCTGTACAAAACTGAGGTTTGCAATCATCAGGAGGTTTTGCTTGTGTGAAGAATAGATTTGCCTTTTTTTTTTTTTAAAAATGAATTGTATATGAAAAGCTATTTTACAAGCGTACCTAGGATGATTTGAACTAAATGCAAACAACTGTTGGGATCCCTACATTGTCAAAAAAGTGGATAAAACACAGCTGGAAAGCCAAAAGGACGCAAGGGCAAAAAAATGTTTCCAAGCAGAAACAATGCAGATAATGTTGTATATGAAAGCAGCAGCCAAGAACGCCTAACTGTAGAAGCAATAGTTTTCAAAGTATTTAAAAGCATACACACCAGAATATTCCCCTGGGTATGCAGCCCAAGAGAAAACAGATTAGAGAATCCCAATTAACTAGGTTTTATAGAACTAGAAACTCAATGCTAATAATTTAGAATGGAATAATAAAAAACACACTCAATACATTGTAAATAGATGTGGCTAGTGTGTGATGCAAGTTAGGAAAATGTATGCGTCTGAGACAAAAATATCCATGTGCTGTAATGCTACATAAATGAAAATCAATATCATATAAAAAAGTTAGTAAGTCAACACACATTTCCACATAACACATGAGAAGCCTAATTACATATATTATAGGAATAGACTTAGTAAAAGAATTGCTCTCTAAACATAACAAAATAAACTTTGCCTAAATAATGGGAAGACTAAAAAGGGTGTTCATTTTTGCCCAAGGAAAATGGGATGCCCAATACGGGGAAAAAGTCTTATAGATTTAAATAACTCTTTTGTAAGATCTACTATGTAGGAGTAGACACTAAAAGTTGCTGTTAATAGGCTATGAAACTTGATCTCAAGAACCCATTTTTGAATGCAAAATGTCAGTAGCAACTAAAAATTACCAGTGTACGAGGACATGTAAAGTGAGTTATGGATGCCTACCAAAACTAGGAAGAGATGACCACATAAAAAACCACCACAACAGTTACCATCGTTGCTTGTGGTCTCAGCAAGGAAGTCCAGAGTATGAGGAAAAGAACAGAACTATTTTCTCCCCTAGTGGTGGTCTTTCCAGACTAGGGACAATGGCAGCTAATAGGTACAACTTGCATTGCGGCTGCCTATTCAAAATAAAATCAGTTCCAGTGCAACTCTCTATCCAGTTTTCCCCACTAAACAAGAAATTCTCAGGGAAGTGCACAATGTGAATCACTAGAAATTCAGACTATTCAAAAATACGTGTTTGGTCCCCGCAAATTCTACACCACACCTCCTTAGCTAAGAAGTCTGAGAGTCAAACTGCTCTTTATGCTTTCTACACAGCCCATTTTCAGACTCAAAAATCAGCTGCTTCTAAGGGCCTGTCTACACTACTGCTTAACTCGATGTAATTTACATTGCTCAGGGGTATGAAAAAACAAACACCCCCGAGCGATGTAACTTACATAGACTTAAAACGGTCTCTACACCACGCTATGTTGGCAGGAGATGTTCTACCGCTGACATAGCTTCCGCCTCTCGTTGACCGGGAGTAATTATGTTGACAAGGGAGCACTCTCCCGTCGCCATAATGTGTCTTCACCAGACGCGCTGCAGCAGTGCCGATTTAGCGCGGTAGTTAAGACAAGCCCTAAGATATGTCCTCTAATGTCTACTGCCAATAAAATAAAGCGTGGATGCTGAAATATGGCTCAGTTTTGCTACAGCAAAAGTTTCATGGCACATATCATTACTGAGTTGTTGCTTTTTGTTAAACACTCGGGGATGCTCAAGTGTTTCTAAATTGTTTGGTTCTCAAACACAACCAACTTGTTTCACAATGTAACAGCAATATACAATCTCCCTCATAGGCAAAATTCCAAATATGAGCAATATAAAAAGCACAGTGAGGCCCAATTTGTTACCCAAATGGTTTTAAGCAATGTTAATTTGATTGTCCAAAACTGAGAAAAAATTGCTTTGTAAGAAACATCCTAATATACGAGGCACTAGACACATTCCTGTGTCATACCATATACAGAGCAATTCAAATACCAAGCACTTTAAAGAACTGATGAAAGGCTGAATTTTAAAGAAGCGTGCTAAACCACAAAAAATTCACGCTCAACTGTGAGATGGTTTCATTTATCAGTACAGGAAAATGGAGCCTTATTCAGCTTCAGGCAGCAGCAACTAGAAGAATTATCCTAACTGAAGCGAATCAGGGTCTGAACAGTCACCAAGTTTACTATTACATTTGTAATCTCGACTCAGGACCTCAATGAAAATAAAATCTTTGTCTCCACTGAGTAATATCCAAATTAATCCATAAAAAATTTAGGCATCACAGCAGAAGCTGGATAGGGCAGTAGAGGTTTAGCAAAACATGGACAAACTGATTCCAGAGTTCTTATTCCTTTCTTGATACTGACAAAAGTCACTTGAACAAGAAGAAATTTCACACTGAAAGAAACCTAACCATGAAGTAGCACACACATTTATTCTACTTTAATAATACCCTTTCAAGGCCACTGAAATAGAAGCTTAATACAATGAATCTTGGTGTATATTTCAGGAAATATATTTAAAGGGAGCTGCAATTACCAGAAATATGCTATAAAGACACAAGCATAATAATAATTTCTTCAACTAACTTGTCTTACCCAATAAATCTGCTCCTTCATCCACATCTCCAATTAGGCCAGAGCCAGCAGAAGACAGCTCTTCGAAGAGAGATTCTGTATTACGATCAAATGCTTTGTTCTCTATACCTTTGGTAGGCGTGCTAAGCAACAGAATTGAAATTTTTTAAAAAGTCAGAAAATGGAACCAACTATCATTCAAACATTTCACACAGTTGTACAGCAAAGGAAAAATGTGATTTTTAGATGGCTGCTCTATGGTTTGGCTTATAGCTCATTCATTAACATAGAAATGAACTGAAAACCTTGCTGGACATTTCTTAAGTACTTATGTTGGAGGAGTGTACCCCACACAGGCCCTGAAGGGGCTAATGTAAATCAGAGAGGCCCATTAATATACATGGCAGCACCTGGGAGAGACAAAGCCAGGAAGTTTGTAGCAGAAAATGGGCTGCAGTGATAGAGTCTGCAGTCACTCCCTGCCTTTTCTATCCCCCAGAAAGCAGGCCAGGGAGGCAGCAAGGAGTCTGAGGGAGTAGACCTTGGCTGCCAGCTACAGGGTCCCTGGACTACAACCAAGAGTAAAGAGAGGGCCTGCATTCCCCTACCAGCCACCAAGGAAGGTAGTGTGAAACCCCCAGAGGTAAGGGATGCAAGAACCATGGAGCCCAGAGACAGACAGAAGACCTGCTGTAAGGTCACTAGACCATAGCTGGGCTGGAGACTGTTACCTTGGAAGTGGTGGACTAGCCTGACCTGGCTAGAGGGCCAAGTTGCAAGAAGAGAGACGACAGCAGCGACAGAGCAACCTCAGCAGATGGTACCATAGGGGGAAACAGTCGCTGCACTACACTTGACCACAAGGAGTGAGCAAACCCCTTTACAGTGCCTAAGTGGCTTACGAGACTAAGAGCTTGTCCACACAGACTTAGTACTCTCTGAAGTAAGCACACTACGGAACTTTTAGCGCATAATAGCAGGATCCACACTAAAAGACTTAATACACAGCAGACTAGCGCACTATACATTCACGCCCTGCCTTGCTGTGCAGCACGTCTCCATATCCACAAGCCCTCATTGTCATTTTCAAAAGTGACTGAAGCACTTGGGCTCCTAAGTGCCCACTCACTTGCAATGGGGCTTAAGATGCTCTCGAAATTTTTACCCTCTCATCCTCTCATACAGCAAGGGACTAAGTTCTCAAAAACAGGAGTGTGCTGCCAGTAATGTGAGTGTGGAGTGCATCTGAATTTGCTAACATCTTCAGCAGAAAGCTCTGAATGACATTAGACACTACCCCATCCTCTAGGTCAGTGGTTTTCCAACTTTTTTTCTGGGGACCCAGTTGAATAAAATTGTTGATGCCCGTAACCCAACTGAGCTGGAGATGAGGGGTTTGGGATGAAGAAGGGGCTCCGGGTTTGGGGGGGGCTCAGGGCTGGGGTGGAGGAGGGGGTCAGGGCTCTGGGGTGGGGTCAGGGATGAGGGGTTTGGGGTGCAGGAGGGGCTCCAAGTTTGGGGGGGCTCAGGGCTGGGGCAGGAAATTGGGGCACAAACTTACCTCCGGCAGCTCCCAGTCAGCAGCACAGTGGGGGTGCTAAGGCAGCTTCCTGCCTGTCCAGGCAGACCGCGCTGTGCCCCAGAAGCGGCCAGCAGCAGGTCCGGCTCATAGGCGGAGGCGCGCGGCTCTCATCTACAGGCACCGCTCCCCCCCGCTCCCATTGGCCGGTTCCCAATGCGGAGCCAGTGCTCAGGGTGGGGGCAGCATGTGGAGCCCTGTGGCCCCACTGCTGGCCGCTTCCAGGGCACAGTGCGGTGTCGGAACAGATAGGCATTAGCCTGCCTTTGCTGGGCAACACCGCTGACGGGACTTTTAACGGCCCGGTCGGCAGTGCTGACCAGAGCCGCTAGAGTCCCTGGGTGCTGACGAAGGCAGCCCAGTGCCTTACATGCTGCGACCCGGTACTGGGTTGCGACCTGAACTTTGAAAAACACTGCTCTAGGTGTCCGTAAATCTCCAAATGCCAGAAGCGGAGACTGGACGACAGGGGATGGATCACTCAAGATTGCTCTGTTCTATTTATTCCCTTTGACGCATCTGACACTGGCCACTGTCCGACAGGATTACTGGACTAGATGGACCATTGGTCTGACCCAGTATGACCATTCTTACGACTCTGAAGGATAAATGCTGTGATGATACTGCAACATAAGGGGGTAGACAGGATTTTAAAGGGGTGAGTGAAAAAACCACAAGAATCCAACTTGGAATGAGCCAGTATCCTGAGCCCTTCTCTTAGAAAGATAAGAGCCCTCTTTTGCACATACTCTTAGCTGGGAATGGGAAAACTGCATTTAGGTGTCCTGAGTCCATCACAATATACAGTATCTTGTACATTTGTACTTCAAATGTAGCAATAAAAACAAAACTTGCTGTTATAAGAATTCTTCAGGGAAGAAAAACAGGTCATGGGAACTCATTACGCAACATGTCCTCTCAATCAGTTAAAATTCCAAACAAGTCATGCAAGTTCAAAATGAGTAACTGCGGTACCTTTTGAAATCCTAATCTGTGTACTCAAGTCACAGTATGCAATTTACCTTGAACCTTTATATCCACTGAGGTCTTTATCCATATCGAGCTCTGGCGTGGACTCAATGATTGCCTGAACTTCAGATTTTTCTTCATTTTCATTAGCACCTGGGGGTGGAGATGGGGAAGTAATATATATCCATTAACCACATTTAAGAAAAGCTCTGTACATTATTGGCTTAAAGAGAGTCACATGCAGGGGTCCTCCTGACAAATTTCATATATTATTGTGGCAAAGCCTCTGAATTGTACAGAATTTGAGTTCATATAGTGGTAATTCTATACCGGCCTCACAAGTTTAAAAAGTGATGTCATTCATTAAAATAGAAGGACTAATGAACCAATGCTATTTAACTAATTTTAAATTCAATTTTACAATGCCCGGATTTCAGGTTCTTTCTGAAATGGTGACAAATACACACTAGTTGGCTCTGCTTGCTGCTAAAACAGGTTGAGCACTGGTTCAGCTACAACTCCCATTAGCAATAGGTAAAAATTCATATTGTAAAGACAAGGTCTTAGACCATGCAATAGTCTCCTAAAGAAAGTGCTGGAAGACCCATTACCTCAAATATTTAAAAGCAGTCAAAATATATTGTAAGGGAAAATCATGAAGGGAGATGGTATTAGCTCATTTAGTCTTTCTAGTTTTTTTAAATAACCCCGGAATGTAATTAATACATAGATATACTTCACATTCCATGGAAAATAAGGTGTGAACAGCCCAAGAGGTAAATAGTGATCCTTATTTCAACATCACCAGTACTCCACTCCCAAAAGTATACACACACATACTTTTCCCTCCAGGCACCAGTGACTGACTTTGTATTGCATTGTACTGAACTGAATTGCGTATCAAGCAAACTGAACGCTGAACTGTTACAGCAGCTTACCGATGGACACAGTTCTTGTTTCTTGAGCTACCTGCACTTCAATGTGCTTGCTTACATCTGATTTCTTCTCCAGTGCATCTGCACTCTTTGCAAGCCCTTCATTATCCTCTTTCAGGGGAGTTTCAGCAGATAACCCAGGCACATCTGAAGCAGCTGTTGATGCTGGGGTAGTAGATTTTGAGCCTCCTTGACTAACATCAGAAAGTTCATCCTAAAATTGAAAGTTTTATTGTTTAAACAAGAAGGATTCCAAATGAAGAAAAAGCATTAGTGCATGAACTTATTTCCTGTGCTCACTATGTTAATTACATTCAAGTTAAAGCAGTAATTTAGATGTGGTAGAATATGCCGACTCTCATATGAATTGGAACCATTAGATACATCTCTGTGATTTTAATATTTAGGTTTATGATATGTATGCTTTAATAAGCAAAATGCTAAAAACAACTTTGCTTGCAAGGTCAAGAAAGTGTCTCCAAAAGGTACCGAAGACTATCAGCAGTATGAATGGAACTTTATTTGAGCCTCCTTAGGCAACAAACTGGGTGTACCACTTCAAGAAAAAGCATTTAAAAAAAAAAAAAAAAAAGGACGGGTTGGATCACAGAAACCCCCTTGGGAGCCGCCACCTAATGTGCAAAGACTACCCCTGCTCCTGTTTTCCCTGCCAGCTCAGGACTCCAGCACCCCGTCTTGCTGGGCGAGACACTCCTGTCTGACTCCAACACAGACCAAGGGTCCGAATCACTTGTCCCAAAGCTGCAAGTGTACCCAAAAACAGCTCACAGAAGTGTGCTTGTCTTTAGCACTCAGATGCCCAACTCCCAATGGGGTCTAAACCCAGATAAATCCGTTTTACCCTGCATAAAGCTTATGCAGGGCAAACTCATAAATTGTTCGCCCTCTATAACACTGATAGAGAGATATGCACAGCTGTTTGCTCCCCCAGGTATTAATACATACTCTGAGTAAATTACTAAATAAAAAGTGATTTTATTAAATACAGACAGTAGAATTTAAGTGGTTCAAAGTAGTAACAGACAGAACAAAGTAAGTCACAAGCAAAATAAAATGCGCAAATCTATGCCTAATCAAACTAAATACAGATAAGTTCCTCACCAGTTCCAGAATGCTCCCTTTTACAGGCTAATCTCCCTTTAGCCTGGGTCCAGCAATCTCTCACAACCCCTGTAGTTACTGTCTTTTGTTTCAGTTTCCTTCAAGCATCCTGGGGGGGTGGAGAGACTCCTTCTTTAGCCAGCTGAAGACCAAATGGAGGGGTCTCCCCCAGGGTTAAATAGACTCTCTCTTGTGGGAGGAGACCCCCCTCCTCCCTCCTATGCAAAGTCCAGCTCCAAGATGGAGTTCTGGAGTCACCTGGGCAAGTCATATGTCCCTGCATGACTCAGTCTTTACAGGCTGAAGCCATTGTCCACATGGTATCTTGCATGTCTCCAGGAAGACTTCTTATGTGGATTGGAGCATTCCAAGATGCATTGTTCCCCAAGTGTTTCCTGATCAAGTACTTAACCTGGCGAATTCCTTCCTAAAGAAGCTGACCAAATGCCTCCCAAAGCTTACTTAGAAACCAAGCAAGCATACAGCCCATATTCTTAACCTCAAGTAGAAAATGATATATATATATATGTGTACAAATAGGATGAATAGATATAGTAGACCATAACCTTTACGGAGATATGTTACCTGGCACAGGCAGCACAAAACATATTCCAATT
This sequence comes from Terrapene triunguis, assembly GCF_002925995.2. NCBI lineage: Eukaryota > Metazoa > Chordata > Testudines > Emydidae > Terrapene > Terrapene triunguis. The sequence continues at coordinate 12,343,341 of NW_020664543.1, read as the reverse complement.
ATGTCATACATACATTTATAAGCACCCCCTCCCCATAAAGCCTTATGGGGTACACTGTCACAAAAAAAAAAAAAAGGATAACACTCTAATTTACACTACTGTTCTCTGAGAACATTAAGAAAGACAAAAAATAATATTAATATGTCTAAGGAACGGAAATCAGTTTGATATGAAAACTAATCTGATCAAGTTGGTTGCATGGAATCAATCATTTCTATTATTGCATTTTCATTTACTAATTACGTTCCCACATAGTGGTGTACTAGGGTGGCTAAATCCTACCTAGCAGAGTAAAAAGGACTACTTCGTTATAGGACTTCCCCTAATGAAAAGGCATGTTGAAGCCTTGTCTACACTGAACTTTGCAGAAACCTCCCACTGTTACAACTCCAGTGCAGCTCTACCAGTGCTAAGAATAACTAGCACTTATGGACCTCCCTGTCCACAGCAGCTCTACACAACAATGGTAAGGTTATCCATCACTAGTATACACTATCATTCCCCTGCTAATTTCCCTATAATTCTCAGGACAGACACTCTTTGGAGACTGCCTGCTAGACATACAGATTCTGAACAGATAGGCACCCAGACTGAGTCCAGTCACCAAACAGACTAAGGCTAGGTCTACACTACAGCGGGGGGTCGACCTAAGATACGCAACTTCAGCTACGTGAATAGCGTAGCTGAAGTGGCGTATTTTAGGTCGACTTACCTGGCTGTGAGGACGGCGGCAAGTCGACCGTTGCCGTGCCGCCGTCGACTCCGCTACCGCCTCTTGCCGCGGTGGATTTCCGGAGTCGACGGTAGAGCCATCAGGGATCGATTTTATCGCGTCTTCACTAGACGCGGTAAGTCGATCCCCGATAGACCGATTGCTACCCGCCGATCCGGCAGGTAGTGAAGACGTGCCCTAAGTGTTCAGTTTTCTACAACAATATCTTGTACCTAGGATCTGTAGCCAGAGATGAGGCACTTCATTTAGCCAACTTGCTTTATATCATATTTTCTATATTAAGCCAAGAATATTTGCTTTTATTCAAGCTATGGGGAACTTTGTGACAACTTGGGAATATTTGCTAGGCGGGATGGTGAGGAGGCTTTAATGCAAACCAACAAACAGTGTTGTAATCTCAAAAATCCTGAGCATTCTTCCCTTCGCCATTTAATTTTCTGTACCAATACTTCCTGCAACGTCATCCATTGTTTGGTATGCCAATCCAATTCACTTTCTATTCAGAGTAATTGACGGCATGTGAATTTACTGCTGAAATACAACATTACTATTAGAGTGTTCAGACATTTATTCTGTTGTCACTACAATATATGAAGTAACAAGCTGAAGAGGAAAACTGGTTTAATATATTGACTATTTATATGCAGAATTATTCAAAATTAAAAAAGTTATATGTAATAGAAATAAGATCATTTCACAAAAAAGTGTAATATATACAAAATAAGAGGTGATACTTCAAGTGTAACTGAAAACCCTTTGTGTATTCAGACTGCTGAAATGTTTGATTTTCCTTCAGACATGGACTCAACTGTAATTCTTTGTAGTCTCCAAGAAGTTAACTAGGTGATCAACAACCTCCCTTCTCTTTTCAAGTACATTTTGGTTCACACCAGCTAGTAGTTAAACTATGAATCCAGATCTTCTTATGCTTACAGATTTTTATTACAGCTGCACCAAAAAGCCCTGATCAGGATTGGGGCTCCATTTTGCTAAGCACTGTAACAATACGTATGAAAACAGTCTCCAGTAAAAAAGATGACAATCTAAGAAAAGTGGGCTACAAATGGTGTGAGGGGGGTTGCACTGAATATGTTTAAAATATATACTTTCATACCTATGTATCTATGCACATGTTCCCTGAGAATTATAATAATATAAAGTACCTACTATCCCCATCACCCCTGAAGACATCACCTAAAGGTAAACCCTAGTGATATTTCTGAAGTTGAACCAGACAATTTTGATATAAATATGGAGATGGCTTTGAAAAAAGCAATTAACATTGAATTTAAAATAATTAACTCCACAAGGCTGCCATCTTCCATGTCAGGTGTGCCTCTCTATCACAACTGATCTTCCCAGTTTTTTATGAAACAATCACTGGGATCCAGAAAGATAATTGCCACATTGCACCAAATTAGACAAATGGTCAAATCTATTCTAGTATTCCATCTCGCACTGTTGCCAGTACCAAATACTTCAGAGAAAGACAAGTTCTCCATGATGGGCAATTAATGCAGTATCACACACCAGGAAAATATTTCCTCTTAACTCCAGGCAGTCAGTGACTAGCTTGTGTCCTGAAGCAGGAAGATCAATATCCCTATAATATTTAAGTATCTAATGTAATTAGTTAGTTTCATTAACCATATGTTTAATTGTTCTTTGCCACCATTTCTTGTGGCAATGAGTTCCAAAGACCATGTTGTGTTAAAAATTTCCTTTTTAAATTTGTCATTTTAACTTTGTTACGGCTGAGTTGGAACCAAGTGGCATAGCTGGAGGTCTACTGTGTCACAATACCTACAAGTCAATTTACATGTACATATTGACTAACCCTGAATGGGTTCAAATTAATAGTTCATCTGTCCACTATGTTTAAAAAGGTGCTTTCTAGATCCCTAACTAGTCTAGAAAATAGTTTTAACACACTAAGAGTTCACTGTACTGAGTTACATATGTAATACCAAATTTTGAACATCTGAAACAACTTGCTGTTAATAAAGTCTCCAATTGTTTGGAAGTGTCACAATTGCTTGCTTTGTCTCCATATACAATATCCTTCATCACAAATTTAAAAGTGACCAAGATGGGAAGGGTGAATATTTGTTAGTCTCACAGTGAGTCAACTGGAGAGTATAACACAGCATGTGTAACACCTGACTATTGGACATCTCTGACGGATTCCAAGAATATGTACGTTCCCCCCAAAAGATACTCAGGAAGTCATGAAGCCCAAAATTAAGGAATTATGGCAAACAATTGAAGTCCATTTTCTAAAAAGGCTACATGATTAAATATTATAAGCTGCCTTTTGAATGTTAACTTGTGGTAGATTTTTTTTTTTTTTTTTAAGGTTAAACAACTGGATAATGATTCATATTTTAATAAACAAGTAATGAAGGGAGGAAATTGTACTCTTATCAAGCGAATCCAGAGCTCACCCACACAGGGAATAAAACCTCAACATGAATGTTGGCTCTGTTTAAACATTTCTCCAACTCTGTATTCCAAATGCATCCACTGAAGAATGCAGCACACACTGACCATTGACTTTATAGCACACAAAAAGCCCCAAACAAATGGCTTGATTGCCCAACAGAAAGTGGCTGTGAAGAAAAAGGGTCTCAACTGATTTTGAATCGTTTCCAAAAATTATAAGGGACTAACCAAGTGTTTCCGTATAATTCAATTGTTTTGCTATAACTACTTAATTTCTTCCCTTGCATTTGGAAACTGGATTTATCAGTAGATTCAACTGATAGCAATATATGCTCCAGAAATCAGTGAGAGTTAAATGTAATTCCATTAAGCAGGAATGAGTCTAAATATTTTCCCCAAATATTTTAAAAATTTGAAATAATCAAGTTGTATTTTGTAAGCAATGTTCCTAAAGACTTTTTTCATAGAACTAAGTTGTGTATTTAAAATTAGGTCACTACGTTTGTAGAGAACTAAACAGTGGTTTGTATGCAATGCAATCAGAGTAGGGATAGAAGGAAGCAATACACAACTGCATCTTGACTTCCAATGGCACCCAATTTTGTCCTTACTGTACAAAGTTCCAGAATATCCAGATAAACCCTTGTCTGTGTTGCTCCTGGGCACCTATACGGAGATGTTTTTAGGTGTACCATTCTGCATCCTTCAAATACTACTGCATGAATAAAAATGCAGGTACACCTCTACCCGATATAACACAAATTCTGATATAACGCAGTAAAGCAGTGCTCCGGGAGGGGAGAGGGGGGGCGCTGCGCACTCCAGCCGATCAAAGCAAGTTAGATATAACACAGTTTCACCTATAACGCAGTAAGATTTTTTGGCTCCCGAGGACAGCGTTATATCGAGGTAGAGGTGTATTTGAAAGCAGTAGTACAAGACACTGGCAAGATACATCATGTTAAAAACTATAATAGAGAGAAATTAATATTCAACTCTTAATAGTGACTGCAGTGTATCATGCCATTCCACAGGATCATTTATTAAATACAGGCACTGTGCTTGGTACTGTGTAAGATAAATAATAATATCTAACTTACAGACATGGTCCCTGCCCTAAGGCACTTAGTCTTGTAGCTAGACTGAGATGTGTATATATAGAGCAGCAAAATTGTGCATGCAAGGTAGCCATTTTTAAGTGTGTACAAGTTAATATTTTTAAAAGGACTAATGCCAAGAAATATAATTTGACAATATGAAGTGACAGGTATTATTTTCTGGAGGGGACAGAATGAGATCAGAAAACCTCCCTTTATAACTCAACTCCATACACTCTTAAGTCACATGGCTCTAACATGTATTTCAGCAAAGCAACTCCTTCTAAAGCCTGTCAGTTTCTGAATTAATGAAATTGCCATGGGGAAATATGAATACAGAGGATTACTTGGGGGAACGCAAGACAAATCTGACTCCTGAAAAGGGTACAGTAGCCTGGAAAGGTTGAAAACCACTGTACTATAGTATTTCTGTTCATGGATTGCAAAAGGACAAAGCTTTCACAGAGTCTTCTGATCCTTTTTCAGTTTTTGTATATATCAGGATCATGAAGTATGCTATAGTTTAGACAATGCTTTATCTCCTGAGTTGGGGTACTTAACCACTTGTGAAGAGGCATCTGTTTTTGTACCTCCAAAAGTAGAGGAGTTCATTAGTGATAAGGCCCTTGTGACACCCTGACACCCCAATTTCCTAATTACATGACAGTGGTGAATATGTTTTGTACAAAGTATGTCTTGTGAGGTATTCTAAAAGTCTTGATCTGCTAGACATTAATATCTTGTTGGACTGTATGTGTTATCGTTGTATGTGAAATTATGAAGTTTGGCTATGTATGTGTTACTGAAACATGTGAGGTTGAAAGCACCCACAAGCAGCCCTCCAGGTACAACAGTAAAAAGGCCAAATAATGTTAATGGCTTATTGAGGAAATGCACACAAGCATTACCCCATGAACTGTATACAATGGAAATCTCTCAGAGATAGCACTACACAATGGGAACTATTTGAACTATCACAGCAAAAGCTTTCCAGCAAATGAGAAGAAGATATAGAAGGGGGACAGTGACATCATGGGGTGGACTCTCTCTCTCTCTGCAACAACACACCTGAAAACACCTGAGGAGCAACACCTGTGGGAAGTGATGGTCCCAGGCTAGAAGAATCCTTAGCCTGTGTATGAAAACCTGGGAAAGCCAAGGCAACTTGTGCCTTAAGAATCTACCAGCCTGTTTATCACTCAGGGTGAGAATTTGCTAATTTATATCCTACCTATCTAGTGTCTTAAGCTCAGTTGCATTTTTTATTTATTTATTTACTAAGGTAATTACTTTGATCTGTTTGCTATCCCGTATAATCATTTATAATACCCTTTGTTTCTCTAAACCAGTTTGAAATGCATAAATGGGGATAAAAAGCTGTGCATATCCTCCTCCACATTGAGGGAAGGAGTGAATTTCATGAGCTTACGCTATACAGTTTTCTGTGCAGCGCAAGAGAATACAATTTTGGGTTTGCATCCCAGAGGGGGAGTGCACTTGAGTAACGGGCAATCCCCTAGCTGAGTTTTCTCATGCAGAGCTGATTTCAGTGTCTGTGTCTTTCTGCAGCTGTACACGTCCCTATGTGTGCGCGCTAGAGGCGGCTTGAGGGCCTGGCTCAGCCGGACAGTGTGAGGGAGGCCAGGCTGGTGGAATGGGCAGGCTCAGTGGTACATCCAGTGGCACGCCGAAGGGAGGTGGGGGAGCGCCATAGCCCTTTCTAATAGGATAGGAGAAAAGGTTAGCCATGTGGTATAGTCTCAGTCTTGCTCTCACTTCCAGGACTGACAGAGTGATGGCGGTAGTGCACACAGTCCATCACAGGAGTGTCTCATGAATCCAGTAGTTTAGGCACCTGGTTTTTAGGCCAATTTAAATTCTCAAAGGATCAAGCATCTAGGGAGCCTTACTCTTCCAAGAAACTGTTGGAAAGCACATATTTGGTGAACTTGGATTAGAGGACAAACCCTGCGGGCATAGCAAACCCCACAGGATTTATGATCCTCATATTCAGGCACTAACAATTAAGGTCTTCAGCCATTTCAATAAAAAGAGCCCAAAAGTTAAATACTGAGTAACAGAGTTAAAGAGGACAACCTCTGTCAGTCCATTAATCAGATTTCTTCTTCATTCTGAAATGCTGTAATCAGATGGTCTCTTGACAGAAAGCAGCTGTAAAATCAGACTATCTGAACTAGAACTGTACAGTTCTTTCCAAATTGTATGTGAGGCAGAAAGCTTATTAGTTCTATAGAGCTTTGATCTCAAAGTCCTTTTGAATGCTCAAAAAAAATATTACATTATATAGTTTTAATCTTCCCAAAAGACATCTAAAGAGGGAAGGGCCATTCAGATGTTCCTTCATCTTTTTATGGCACCCAGTGCAGGATTATAATTTAAAAAACAGTTCAAGTGGAGAACACCTCAAATTCATTTGGTATTTTTAAATATATATAAAAAACGTTTCAGGAATCTCATATTAAAATTAGAAGTATTTTCCTCCTCTGAGACACACCACTGAATATTACTGATTTAATATTTTCATTTTAAACTACAAGCACTAGAATTACACAAATTTTATAGACAAAAATACACATATGTATGTCACAGTACTTGAATACTCAAAGTTTTTCATCCCATAGAACATTAAATTCCCAAAACTGTTTATACCAGGGGTCTCAAACTCAATTTACCTTAGGGCCAGTGCCAGTCCTCAAATCCCCACAGCGGGCTAATGTCACTCATGCCGCCCAGAACCTGCCCCCCAAAAACTCCACCCCCCACCGGGTAGGGGATTGGGGTACAGGCTCTGGGAGGGAGTTTGGGGG